>NW_027045688.1:0-91709 GCF_025399875.1 Dalotia coriaria
AAATTTTTTGCTTTTTAAAAAAAGATTTTCAACATTTTTTGTTAAACTTCAAAAAATTTTTTAAAAAAAAAAAAAAAAAAAAATTTTTTTTTTTTTTTTTAGCGTTAAAAAAAAGATTAAAACTCAAAACGTGCTGTTTTTAAAAAACATTTTCGCATTTTAGATCGTTTAAATCGTTAAATAAGCAAATTAAAAAAAAAAAAAAAATTTGTTTTTGTTTTTACCGTTAAAAACCGTTTAAAATAAAAGGGGTTTTTCAAAAACTTTTAAAACGTTAAAAAATAAAACCAATAAAAAAAAAAAAAAAATTTTTTGTTTTTTTGCGTTTAGCTTAAACGTAAAAACATTTTCAAAATTTTGATCGTTGAAATCTTCAAATAGAAGCAAAAATTAAAAAAAAAAAAATTTTTTTTTTTTTTTTTAAAAAAAAAAAAAATTTTTTTTAAAATAAATTTTCCAAATTTTTTGGCCCAAAAAAAAAATAAAAAAAAAAAAAAAATTTTTTTTTTTTTTTTTTAAAAAAAAAAAAACCCCTGCTGTTTTGCTAAAATAACATTTTCCATTTTAGATCGTTGAAATCGTTCAAATAGACGCAAATTAAAAAAAAGAAAAAAAAATTTCGTCGTTTTTTTGTGTTTTTCGCGTTAAACGCAGATTAAAGCTCAAAACGTGCGTTTTGCTAAAATAATCATTTTCAAGCATTTTAGATCGTTGAAATGTTCAAAAGACGGGAATATTAATAAAAACGAATAATAAAATTTCGTCTTTTATGCTGTTTTACGCGTTAAAACGCAGATTAAAGCTCAAAAAAGGCTGTTTTGCAAAAAACATTTTTTAAGCATTTTAGATCGTTGAAATCGTTCAAATAGAAGCAAAATTTAAAAAAACAATAATAAAAATTGTCGTTTTTTTGCTGTTTTACCCTTAAAACGCAGATTAAAGCTCAAAATGCTGTTTTGCTAAAATAATCATTTTTTAAACATTTTAAACGTTTAAATCGTTCAAAAAAACGCAATATTAATAAAAAACGAAAATAAAAAATTTCGTCGTTTTTTTGTTTTTTTACGCGTTAAAACGCAGATTAAAGCTCAAAACGTGCTGTTTTTGCTAAAATAAATTTTCAAGCATTTGAGACGTTGAAACGTTCAAATAGACGCAAATTAAAAAAACAAATAAAAAATTTCGTCGTTTTATGCTGATTCACGGTTAAAAAAAGCGATTTGCCTCAAACGCTGTTTTTCTAAAAAAAAGAATTTTTAAGAATTTAGATCGTTGAAATGTTCAAATAGAAGCAAATTAATAAAAACGAATAATAAAAGTCGTTTTTATACTGTTTTAGCGTTAAAACGCAGATTAAAACCCAAAAAGTGTTTTTGCAAAAAATCACCCGCATTTTAAATTTGAAATGTTAAAGCGCTTTAATAAAAAAGAAAATAAAATTTTGCGTTTTGTTTTTTAGCGTTAAAAATTAGATTAAACCAAACGTGCTGTTTTGCTAAAATAAGCATTTTCAAAAAATTTTAGATCGTTGAAATGTTTAAAAAGAAGCAATATTAATAAAAACGAATAATAAAAACGTCGTTTTTTTGCGTTTTTCGCGTTAAAAAGCAGATTAAAGCTCAAAACGGGTTTTTCCAAAATAATTATTTTCAAGCATTTTAGATCGTTGAAATGTTCAAATAGACGCAATATTAATAAAAAAGAATAATAAAAAATTGCCTTTTAGCGTTTAGCGTTAAAAAAGCAGATTAAAGCTCAAACGTTGGGTTTTTTAAAATAATCATTTTTAAGCATTTTTGATCGTTTAAATGCAAATGACCCAAAATTTAAAAAAACGAAAAAAAAAATTTCGCTTTTTGCGTTTTACGCAAACGAAAAAGCCAAAAAAGTGCGTTTTTCAAAAAACATTTTTGCATTTTAGACGGAAATCGTTCAAAAGACCCAAAAATTTAAAAAAAACGAAAAAAAATTGTCTTTTTATGTGTTTAGCGTTAAAACGAGATTAAAGCTCAAACGTGCTGTTTTGCTAAAAACATTTTACTTTTTAACGTTAAACGTTCAAAAAAAAAAAAAAAGAAGCAATTTTTTTTTTTTAATTAAAAACGGAAAATAAAAATTTTTTAAAAATTTCGTTTTTGTTTTTAAAAAAATTTTTAAAAAAAAAAAAGTTTTGCGTTTTAAAACCGATTAAAGCTCAAACGGCTGTTTTTTTTAAAAAAAGCATTTTTAAGCATTTTAGATCGTTTAAATCGTTCAAATAGAAGCAATATTAATAAAACGAATAATAAAAATTTGTCGTTTTATGGTTTTTCGCGTTAAAAAGCAAATTGCCAAAAAGGTTTTTTTCAAAAAATTTTTTAAGCATTTTGATCGTTAAATCTTTAAAACGGGTAAAAAAAACGTAATAAAAAATTTCGTCGTTTTATGTTTTTTTACGCGTTAAAAAGCAGATTAAAGCTCAAACGGGTTTTTTTTGCTAAAAAAAGCATTTTAAGATTTTTGATCGGGAAAAACGTTCAATAAATAATTAAAAAAACGAAAAAAAAATTGCGTTTTTTTTTTTTTACGCGTTAAAACGCAGATTAAAGCTCAAAAAAGGGGTTTTTAAAATAATCATTTTTAAGCATTTTAAACGTTTTAAATTTTAAAAAACGCAAAATTTAAAAATAACAATAAAAATTTTCCCTTTTTTTTTGTTTTACGCGTTAAAAAAGCAGATTAAAGTCAAAAAGTGCCGTTTTTAAAATGCATTTTTAAGCATTTTAGATCGTTGAAATCGTTCAAATAAACGCAAAATTAAAACGAATAAAAAATTTGTCGTTTTTTTGTTTTTCGCCCAAAAACCAAAAAGCTAAACGGGTGTTTTGCTTAACATTTTCGCATTTTAGATCGTTGAAATGTTTAAATAGAAGCAATATTAATAAAAACGAATAATAAAAAAATTGTCGTTTTTGTTTTTCCCACGCGTTAAAAAACAAAAGATTGCCCAAAAAGTGCTGTTTTTCTAAAATAATCATTTTCAAGCATTTTAGATCGTTGAAATGTTCAAATAGAAGCAAATTAATAAAAACGAATAATAAAATTGGTCGTTTTTTTGTTGTTCTACGCGTTAAAAAAACAGATTAAAGCTCAAACGTGCTTTTTTAAAAAATAATTTTAACATTTTAGATTTTAGGAAAACGTTCAAATAGACGCGGTATTAATACAAAACGAATAATAAAAATTTCGTCGTTTTTAGCTGTTTTACGCGTTAAAACGCAGATTAAACTCAAAACGTGCTGTTTTCTAATAAGCTTTTCTTAAAATTAGTATTAAAACGTTCAATAGAAATATTAATTATCAACGAATAATTTAAATTAAATCGTTTCATGCTGTACGCAATATAAAACGCAAATTAAAATAAAACTTGCTGTTTTTAAAATTTTACGCGTTAAAACATTTAAACTCAAACGTTCATTTGCTAAAATAAATTTAAAAAGCATTTTAGAATTTATCGTTTAAAATGAATCAATTAATAAAAACAGATTAAAATCAACGTGTTTTTGCTAATTACATTTAAACGATTTAAACTAAATCTGTCAAAATAAAACATTTTAAACTTTAATCGTTAAATGTTAAAGTGCAATAGTTAAAAAACACAATATTAAAAATTGTCGTTTTAAATATAGTTAAAGAATTAAAGATCAAAACGTTTTTTCAAAAAAGCATTTTAACATTTAGATATAAAACTTTCGCATTTAGCAATATTATAATTAAAACGAGATAAAATTGTTTTTCAAGTACTGTTTTAAAAATAAAGCATTTTCAAAATTTTAGATTTTAAACTCTAAAATGAAATCATTATAAAACGATAATAAAAATCGTCATTTAGTATTTACGCTTAAAACAGATTAAAGCAAAATCTGTTTTGCTAAAATAATTATTTTAAAGATTTAATCATTGAATCGTTTTCAAATAGACGCAATTTATAAAAACGAATAATAAAATTCGTCTTTTATGTATTTTCGTTAAAAACGATTAAATCAAAAATCGCTGTTTTATGCTATTATCTTTAAAGCAGATTTAGACGTTGAAATGCGTTAAATAAAATAATTTTACAAGAATTATAAAACGTTTAAATTTTAATGAATTTAAGCGTAAAAACGCAGAATTTAAAAAAAACTTCGTGTTTTGCTTAATAGATTCAGCATTTTAAATCAAATGAATGTTCAAAAACAACATTAGATTAAAATATGAAATTCGTTATAGCATATTAACAAAACGAAGATTAAACTCAAAACGTGCTGTTTTGCTAAAATTAAATTTTCATAACTTCAAACGTTGCAGATTCTTTCAAAATAACATTGTAAAATTAGATAATAAAATTTATATGCGTTATTAACTTAAAACGAGATAAAAACTCAACGTTTTAGTTTTCTTAAAATAAGTTCAAGCATTTTAAATTGAAATTTCAAATAAGCATATTTAAAACTTACGAATAATTAAAAATTTAACATTTTAATATGTATTTAAATAAAATAAAATTCAAAATGCTGTTTTGCTAAAATAAGATTTAAAGCCAATGTGATCGTTGAAACGTTCAAATAAGCATATTAATATAAAACAATAATAAAAATTCTGTTTTTAAATGATTATTAAAACGCAATTAAGCTTAAACGTGCTGTTAACTAAAATAATATTTCAAGCATCTAGATCGTTGAAATCGTTAAATGAAGCAATTAGATTAAACGAATATTAAAATTTCGATTCGTTTTTAAAACGAATAATAAAAGTTAACGCATTTATGCTCAAATCGTTTTGCTAAAAAAGCATTTAACAGTTTAAATCGTTAAATCGTTAAAAAATAAGCAATTTTAATGTAAAACGATTAAAAGACGCATTTATAAAGTTACTAAAAATTCGTTAACTTAAACGTCTGTTTTACGTTAAAAAATTATATAAAATTGTGTAAATACGCTTTCAACATTAAACGCTAATTAAAATAAACAATAATTATATAAATAAAATTACGCGTTTATACGTGCAGATTTAAAGCATAAAACGTCTTATGCTAAAACTGTTTTAACATTTAATCGTTAGAATCGTTAAAAAGCAATTCAATAAAGACGAATAATTAAAAATCGTATTATAATCTCTTTTAACGATAAAGCATTAAACGCAAATGCTGTAAAATAACATTTTTAAAATTTAGATGTGAAATCAGTACAAATAAAGCATTTAAATAAAAATATTAAAAAATTTCGCATTTAAATTTACGTTAAAACGATTACGCTTAAAACGCGATTAAGCAAATCGATTTTCAAAATTTTAATGTTAAATCGTTAAATTAAGCAATATTAATAAAAACGAATAATAAAAATTGTCGTTTTATGGTTTACGCGTTAAAACGAATTAAAACTCAATGCTGTTTTGCTAAAATCCATATTCAAAATTAAATTTTGAAACATTTCAAATATTGAATGTTAAAAATAACGAATAATAAAAATCAATAATTTAAGTATTTACGTTTTTATTATACCAGATTAAAAGCTCAAAGCGTTTTGCTAAAATAAGCATTTTCAAGCATTTTAGATCGTTGAAATCGTTCAAATAGACAATTATAATAAAAAACGAATAATAAAAACTTGTCGTTTTTTTGTTGTTTACGCGTTAAACACGCAGATTAAAGCTCAAAACGTGCTGTTTTGCTAAAAATAAGCATTTTCAAGCATTTTAGACGTTGAAATCGTTCAAAAGAGCATATTAATAAAAACGAATAATAAAAATTCGTCGTTTTATGCTGTTTTTCGCGTTAAAACGCAGATTAAAGCTCAAAACGTGCTGTTTTGCTAAAATAATAATTTTCAAGCATTTTAGATCATTGAAATCGTTCAAATAGACGCAATATTAATAAAAACGAATAATAAAAATTTCGTCGTTTTATGCTGTTTTACGCGTTAAAACACAGATTAAAGCTCAAAACGTGCTGTTTTGCTAAAATAAGCATTTTCAAGCATTTTATATCGTTGAAATCGTTCAAATAGAAGCAATATTAATAAAAAAACGAATAATAAAAAATTCGTCGTTTTATGCTGTTTTACGCGTTAAAACGCAGATTAAAGCTCAAAACGTGATGTTTGGCTAAAATAAGCATTTTCAAGCATTTTAGATCGTTGAAATCGTTCAAATAGACGTAATATTAATAAAAACGAATAATAAAAATTTCGTCGTTTTATGCTGTTTTACGCGTTAAAGCGCAGATTAAAGCTCAAAACGTGCTGTTTTGTTAAAATAAGCATTTTCAAGCATTTTAGATTATTAAACTCGTTCAAATTGAAGCAATATTAATAAAAACGAATAATAAAAATTCGTCGTTTTATGCTGTTTTACGCGTTAAAACGCAGATTAAAGCTCAAAACGTGCTGTTTTGCTAAAATAATCATTTTCAAGCATTTTAGATCATTGAAATCGTTCAAATAGACGCAATATTAATAAAAACGAATAATAAAAATTTCGTCGTTTTATGCTAATTTACGCGTTAAAACGCAGATTAAAGCTCAAAACGTGCTGTTTTGCTAAAATAATCATTTTCAAGCATTTTAGATCGTTGAAATCGTTCAAATAGACGCAATATTAATAAAAACAAATAAAAAATTTTCGTCGTTTTTATGCTGTTTTACGCGTTAAAACGCAGATTAAAGCTCAAAACGTGCTGTTTTGCTAAAATATGCAATTTCAAGCATTTTAGATCGTTGAAATCGTTCAAATAGAAGCAATATTAATAAAAACGAAAATAAAAAATTCGTCGTTTTATGCTGTTTTATGCGTTAAAACGCAGATTAAAGCTCAAAACGTGCTGTTTTGCTAAAATAATCATTTTCAAGCATTTTCTATCGTTGAAATCGTTCAAATAGACGCAATATTAATAAAAACGAATAATAAAAATTTCGTCGTTTTATACTGTTTTACGCGTTAAAACGCAGATTAAAGCTCAAAACGTGCTGTTTTGCTAAAATAAGCATTTTCAAGCATTTTAGATCGATGAAATCGTTCAAATAGAAGCAATATTAATAAAAAACGAATAATAAAAAAATTGTCGTTTTTATGCTGTTTTACGCGTTAAAACGCAAATTAAAAACTCAAAACGTGCTGTTTTGCAAAATAATCATTTCAAGCATTTTAGATCGTTGAAATCGTTCAAATAGACGCAATATTAATAAAAACGAATAATAAATTTCGTCGTTTTATGCTGTTTTACGCGTTTAAAAAACAGATTAAAGCTCAAAAAGTGCTGTTTTGCTAAAATAAGCATTTTCCCAAACATTTTATATCGTTGAAATCGTTCAAATAGAAGCATATTAATAAAAAAAGAATAATAAAAACTTCGTTTTTTTGCTGTTTTACGCGTTAAAAAACAGATTAAAGCTCAAAACGTGCTGTTTTGCTAAAATAAGCATTTTCAAGCATTTTAGATCGTTGAAATCGTTCAAATAGAAGCAATATTAATAAAAACGAATAATAAAAAAATTTGTCGTTTTATGTTGTTTTACGCGTTAAAAAGCAGATTAAAGCTCAAACGGGTGTTTTGCTAAAATAACATTTTCAAGCATTTTAGATCGTTGAAATCGTTCAAATAGACGCAATATTAATAAAAACGAATAATAAAATTTTTTCGTTTTTATGCTGTTTTACGCGTTAAAACGTAAAGTAAGCATTTTCAAGCATTTTAGATCGTTGAAATCGTTCAAATAGAAGCAATATTAATAAAAACGAATAATAAAAATTCGTCTTTTTATGCTGTTTTACACATTAAAACGCAGATTAAAGCTCAAAACGTGCTGTTTTGCTAAAAAAAATCATTTTCAAGCATTTTAGATCGTTGAAATCGTTCAAATAGACGAATATTAATAAAAACGAATAATAAAATTCGTCGTTTTATGCTGTTTACGCGTTAAAACGCGGATTAAAGCTCAAAAAGTGCTGTTTTGCTAAAAAAAGCATTTTCAAGCATTTTAGATCGTTGAAACGTTCAAATAGACGCAAAATTAATAAAAGACGAATAATAAAAATTTCGTCGTTTTTTTGCTGTTTTACGCGTTAAAACGCAGATTAAAGCTCAAAACGTGCTGTTTTTCTAAATTAATCATTTTCAAGCATTTTAGATCGTTGAAATCGTTCAAATAGACGCACATAATAAAAAACGAATAATAAAAATTCGTCGTTTTAAAGCTGTTTTAACGCGTTAAACGCAGATTATAGCTCAAAACGTGCTGTTTCATAAATAATCATTTTCAAACATTTTAAATCGTTGAAATCGTTCAAATAGACGCATATTAATAAAAACGAATAATAAAAATTTCGTCGTTTTTATGCTGTTTTACGCGTTAAAACGCAGATTAAAGCTCAAAACGTGCTGTTTTGCTAAAATAAGCATTTTCAAGCATTTGAGATCGTTGAAATCGTTCAAATAGACGCAATATTAATAAAACAAATAATAAAAATTTCATCGCTTTTATAAGCGGGATTCACGCGTTAAACGCAGATTTAAGCTCAAAACGTGCTGTTTTGCTAAAAATAAGAATTTTCAAAGCAATTTAGATCGTTGAAATCGTTCAAATAGAAGCAATATTAATAAAAACGAATACCAAAAATTCGTCGTTTTATGTTGTTTTACGCGTACCCAGCAGGATTAAAGCTCAAAACGTGCTGTTTTGCTAAAATAATCATTTTCAAGCATTTTAAATCGTTGAAATCGTTCAAAATAGACGCACATTAATAAAAACGTAAAATTTCGTCGTTTTTATGCTGTTTTACGCGTTAAAACGCACAAAAGCTCAAACGTGCTGTTTTGCTAAAATAAGCATTTTCAAGCATTTTAGATCGTTGAAATCGTTCAAATAGAAGCACATTAATAAAAACGAATAATAAAATTCGTCGTTTTATGCTGTTTTACGCGTTAAAACGCAAGATTAAAGCTCAAAACGTGTTGTTTTCTCAAAATAATTATTTTCAAGCATTTTGTGATCGCTGAAATCGTCTCAAATAGACGCAATATTAATAAAAAACGAATAATAAAAATTTCGTCGTTTTATGCTGTTTTACGCGTTAAAACGCAGATTAAAGCTCCCAAAACGTGCTGTTTTGCTAAAATAATCATTTCAAGCATTTTAGATCGTTGAAATCGTTCAAATAGACGCTAAATATTAATAAAAACGAATAATAAAAATTTCGTCGTTTTTATGCTGTTTTACGCGTTAAAACGCAGATTAAAGCTCAAAACGTGCTGTTTTGCTAAAATAATCATTTTCAAGCATTTTAGATCGTTGGAAATCGTTCAAATAGACTAATATTAATAAAAAACGAATAATAAAAAATTTTCTGTCTTTTTTATGCTGTTTTACGCGTTAAAATGCAGATTAAAGCTCAAAACGTGCTGTTTTGCTAAAATAAGCATTTTCAAGCATTTTAGATCGTTGAAATCGTTCAAAGAGTATTAAATATTAATAAAAACGAATAATAAAATCTGTCATTTTTATAAGCTGTTTACGCGTTAAAACGCAGACTAAAGCTCAAACGTGCTGTTTTGCTAAAATAATCATTTTCACATTTTAAATCGCTTTCGAAATCGTTCAAATAGACGCAATATTAATAAAAACGAATAATAAAAATTTCTGTCGTTTTATGTCGCTCTACGCGTTAAACGCAGAGATTAAAAGCTCAAAACGTGCTGTTTTGCTAAAATAAGCATTTTCAAGACGATCGTTGAACCGTTCAAATAGGCGAATATTAATAAAAACGAATAATAAAAATCTGTCGTTTTATGCTGTTTTACGCGTTAAAACGCAGGATTAAAGCTCAAAACGTGGTTGTTTCTCTCAAAAATAATTATTTTCAAGATTTTAGATCGTTGAAATCGTTCACAACAGACGCAATATTAATAAAAACGAATAATAAAAATTTGCCGTTTTATAAGCTGTTTACGCGTTGCAAGTAGATTAAAGCTCAAACGTGCTACGTTTTGCTAAAATAAGCATTTTCAAGCATTTTAGGATCGCTGGGCTGAAATCGTTCAAATAGAAGCAATATTAATAAAAAACGAATAATAAAAAATTCGTCGTTTTTATGTTGTTTTACGCGTTAAAACGCAGATTAAAGCTCAAAACGTGCTGTTTTGCTAAAATAATCATTTTCAAGAGCATTTTAAATCGTTGAAACTGTTCAAATAGACGCAATATTAATAAAAAACGAATAATAAAAATTCCTGTCGTTTTATGCTGTTTTACGCGTTAAAACGCAGATTAAAGCTCAAAACGTGCTGTTTTGCTAAAATAAGCATTTTCAAGACGATCGTTGAAACCGTTCAAATAGAAGCAATATTAATAAAAACGAATAATAAAAAATCGTCGTTTTATAAGCGTTTACGCGTTAAAAACGCAGATTAAAGCTCAAAACGTGTTGTTTTCTGCTACAAAATAATTATTTTCAAGCATTTTAGATCGTTGAAATCGTTCAAATAGACGCAATATTAATAAAACGAATAATAAAAATTTCGTCAGTTTTTATGCTGTTTACGCGTTAAAACGCAGATTAAAGCTCAAACGTGCTGTTTTGCTGTAAAAAAAAGCATTTTCAAGCATTTTAGATCGCTGAAATCGTTCAAATAGAAGCAATATTAATAAAAAACGAATAATAAAAATTCGTCGTTTTATAAAGCGTTTTTACGCGTTAAAACGCAGATTAAAGCTCAAAAAACGTGCTGTTTCCGCTAAAATAATCATTTTCAAGCATTTTAGACGTTGAAATCGTTCAAATAGACGCAATATTAATAAACAACGAATAATAAAAAATTTCGTCGTTTTTATGCTGTTTTACGCGCGTTAAAACGCAGATTAAAAGCTCAAAACGCTGTTTTGCTAAAAATAAAGTAATTTCAAGCATTTTAGACGGTGAAATCGTTCAAATAGAAGCAACATTAATAAAAAACGAATAATAAAAAATGTCGTTTTTATGCTGTTTTACGTTAAACGCAGATTAAAAGCCCAAAACGTGCTGTTTTGCTAAAATAAGCATTTTCACATTTTAGACGTTGAAATCGTTCAAATAGAAGCTAAATATTAATAAAAAAACTAATAATAAAAAAATTCGTCGTTTTTGCTGTTTTACGCGTTAAAACGCAGATTAAAGCCTCAAAACGCTGTTTTGCTGAAATAATCATTTTCAAGCATTTTAGATCGTTGAAATCGTTCAAATAGACGTTGGTGCATTAATATTAAAACGAATAATAAAAATTTGTCGTTTTATGCTGTTTTACGCGTTAAAAACGCAGATTGTGCTCAAAACGTGCTGTTTTGCTAAAATAACTGCTTTCAAGCATTTTAGATCGTTGAAATCGTTCAAATAGACGCAATATTAATAAAAAACGAATAATAAAAATTTCGTCGTTTTATGCTGTTTTACGCGTTAAAACGAAGATTAAAGCTCAAAACGTCCTGTTTTGCTAAAATAAAGCATTTTCAAGCATTTTAGATCGTTGGAACCGTTCAAATAAAAGCACATTAATAAAAACGAATAACAAAAATTCGTCGTTTTATGCCGTTTACGCGCTAAAACGCAGATTAAAGCTCAAAACGTGCTGTTTTGCTAAAATAATCATTTTCAAGCATTTTAGATCGCTGAAATCGTTCAACAGACGCAATATTAATAAAAACGAATAATAAAAATTTCGTCGTTTTTATGCTGTTTTACGCGTTAAAACGAAGATTAAAGCCCAAACGTGCTGTTTTGCTAAAATAAGCATTTTCAAGCATTTTTAGATCGTTGAAATCGTTCAAATAGAAGTAATATTAATAAAAAACGAATAATAAAAATTCGTCGTTTTATGCTGTTTTACGCGTTAAAACGCAGATTAAAGCTCAAACGTGCTGTTTTGCTAAAATAATCATTTTCAAGCATTTTAGATCGCTGAAATCGTTCAAATAGACGTAATATTAATAAAAACGAATAATAAAAAATTTCGTCGTTTTTATGCTGTTTTACGCGTTAAAACGCAGATTAAAGCTCAAAACGTGCCGTTTTGCTAAAATAAGCATTTCAAGCATTTTAGACGTTGAAATTGTTCAAATAGAAGGTTAAATATTAATAAAAACGAATAATAAAAATTCGTCGTTTTATGTTGCCTACGCGTTAAAACGCAGATTAAAGCTCAAAACGTGCTGTTTTGCTATAAAATAAGCATTTTCTGCCATTTTAGATCGTTGAAATCCGTTCAAATAGACGCAATATTAATAAAAAACGAATACCAAAAAATTTCTGCCGTTTTATGCTGTTTACGCGTTAAAACGCAGATTAAAGCTCAAACGTGCTGTTTTGCTAAAATAAGCATTTTCAAGCATTTTGTGATCGTTGAAATCGTTCAACAGAAGCAATATTAATAAAAAAACAACAATAAAAAAAATTCGTCGTTTTTATACTGATTTACGCGTTAAAACGCAGATTGGGCTCAAACCGTGCTGTTTTGCTAAAATAATCATTTTCAAGCATTTTAGATCGCTGAAACCGTTCGCCAAATAGACGCAATATTAATAAAACGAAATAATAAAATTTCTGCCGTTTTAGCTGTTTTACGCGTTAAACGAAGATTAAAAGCTCAAAACGTGCCGTTTTGCTAAAATAAGCATTTTCAAGCATTTTAGATCGCTGAAATTGTTCAAATAGAAGCATAATAAAAAACGAATAATAAAAATTCGTCATTTTTATGCTGTTTTACACGTTAAAACGGAGATTAAAGCTCAAAACGTCCTGTTTTGCTAAAATAAGCATTTTCAAGCATTTTTGATCGTTGAAATCGTTCAAATAGACGCAATATTAATAAAAAACGAATAATAAAAAATTTCGTCGTTTTTATGTTGTTTTACGCGTTAAAATGTGCAGGATTAAAGCTCAAACGTGCTGTTTTGCTAAAATAAATTTTCAAGCATTTTAGATCGTTGAACCGTTCAAATAAACGTAATATTAATAAAAAACGAATAATAAAAATTTCGTCGTTTTTATGTTGTTTTACGCGTTAAAATCGCAGATTAAAAGCTCAAAACGTGCTGTTTTGCTAAAATAAAGGTATTTTCTAAGCATTTTAGATCGTTGAAATCGTTCAAATAGAAGCAATATTAATAAAAAAAACGAATAATAAAAATTCGTCGTTTTTATGTTGTTCTACACGCATTAAAACGCAGATTAAAGCTCAAAACGTGTGCTGTTTTGCTAAAATAATCATTTTCAAGCCTTTTAGATCGTTGGAAATCGTTCAAATAGACGCAGTATTAATACAAAACAAATAAAAAATTCTGTCGTTTTATGTTGTTTTACGCGTTAAACGCAGATTAAAAGCTCAAACGTGCTGTTTTGCTAAAATAAGCATTTTCAAGCATTTTAGATCGTTGAAATCGTTCAAATAGAAGCAATATTAATAAAAACAAATAATAAAAATTGTTGTTTTATGCTGTTTTACGTGTTAAACGCAGATTAAAGCTCAAAACGTGCTGTTTTGCTAAAATAATCATTTTCAAGCATTTTAGATCGTTGAAATCGTTCAAATAGACGCAATATTAATAAAAACGAAAAATAAAAAATTTTGTCGTTTTTATGTGTTTTACGCGGTTAAAACGCGTTTTGCTAAAATAGCTTTTTCTAAAAGCATTTTTAGATTTAAATGTGAAATTTAAAAACGAAATAATAAAAAAAGTTAATTCTGTTTTTTGGGTTACGCGTTAAAACTCAAATTGTTTGCTAAATTCTTTTCAAAATAAATTTTTAAATTTTAAATCGGAAAAATTTAATAAAAACAATAATTTAAAAAAACGTTAAAATTCGCGTTAAAAGGTTAGTTAAAATGCTTGCTAAAATGCTTTTTTTAACATTTTAAAATCTTTAAATCGTTAAATGTTAAATAACAAAAACAAAATAATAAAAATTTCGTCGTTTTTATGCTGTTTTACGCGTTAAAAAGCAGATTAAAGCTCAAAAAGTGCTGTTTTGCTAAAATAAGCATTTTAAGCATTTTAGATCGTTGAAATCGTTCAAATAGAAGCAATATTAATAAAAACAAAATAAAAAAATTCTTTTTTTATGTTGTTTTACGCGTTAAAAGCAGATTAAAGCTCAAAACCTGCTGTTTTGCTAAAATAATCATTTTCAAGCAAATTTTTAAAACGTTGAAATCGTTCAAATAGACGCAATATTAATAAAAACGAATAATAAAAATTTCGTCGTTTTTATGCTGTTTTACGCGTTAAAACGCAGATTAAAGCTCAAAACGTGCTGTTTTGCTAAAATAAGCATTTTCAAGCATTTTTTGATCGTGAAATCGTTCAAATAAAGCAATATTTAAAAAAAACAAAAAATAAAAATTTTGTTGTTTTTTTGCTGTTTTACGCGTTAAAACGCAGATTAAAGCTCAAAACGTGCTGTTTTGCTAAAATTTTTCATTTTTTAAACAATTTTTAAAACGTTGAAATCGTTCAAATAGAAGCAATATTAATAAAAACGAATAATAAAAAATTTTGTCGTTTTATGTTGTTCTACGCGTTAAACGCAATTAAAGCTCAAAACCTGCTGTTTTTGCTAAAATAACATTTTCAAGCATTTTAGATCGTTGAAATCGTTCAAATAAACGCAATATTAATAAAAACGAATAATAAAAATTTCGTTGTTTTATGCGTTTTACGCGTTAAAACGCAGATTAAAGCTCAAACGTGCTGTTTTGCTAAAAGCATTTTTAAGCATTTTAGATCGTTGAAATCGTTCAAATAGAAGCAATATTAATAAAAACGAATAATAAAAAATTCGTGTTTTTATGTTTTTTCGCGTTAAAACGCAAATTAAAGCCCAAAAATGCTGTTTTGCTAAAATAATCATTTTCAAGCATTTTAGATCGTTGAAATCGTTCAAATAACGCATATTAATAAAAACGAATAATAAAAATTTCCCGTTTTATGCTGTTTACGCGTTAAACGCAGATTAAAGCTCAAAACGTGCTGTTTTGCTAAAATAAGCATTTTCAAGCATTTTAGATCGTTGAAATCGTTCAAATAGACTATTAATAAAAAAAAATAATAAAAAATTCGTTGTTTTATGCTGTTTTACGCGTTAAAAAGCAGATTAAAGCTCAAAACGTGCTGTTTTGCTAAAATAATTATTTTCAAGCATTTTTAGATCGTTGAAATCGTTCAAATAGACGCAATATTAATAAAAAACGAATAATAAAAATTTCGTCTTTTTTATGCTGTTTTACGCGTTAAAACGCAGATTAAAGCTCAAAACGTGCTGTTTTGCTAAAATAAGCATTTTCTAGCATTTTAGATCGTTGAAATCGTTCAAATAGAAGCAATATTAATAAAACGAATAATAAAAATTCGTCGTTTTTATGCTGTTTTACGCGTTAAAACGCAGATTAAAAGCTCAAAACGTGCTGTTTTGCTAAAATAATCATTTTCAAGCATTTTAAATCATTGAAATCGTTGAAATAGACGCAATATTAATAAAAACGAATAATAAAAATTTCGTCGTTTTATGCTGTTTTACGCGTTAAAACGCAGATTAAAACTCAAAACGTGCTGTTTTGCTAAAATAAGCATTTTCAAGCATTTTAGATCGTTGAAATCGTTCAAATAGAAGCAATATTAATAAAAACGAATAATAAAAATTCGTCGTTTTTATGCTGTTTAACGCGTTAAAACGCAGATTAAAAGCTCAAAACGTGCTGTTTTGCTAAAATAAGCATTTTCAAGCATTTTTAGATCGTTGAAATCTTTCAAATAGAAGCAATATTAATAAAACGAATAATAAAAAATTCGTCGTTTTAAGTTGTTTTACGCGTTAAAACGCAGATTAAAGCTCAAAACGTGCTGTTTTGCTAAAATAATCATTTTCAAGCATTTTAGATCGTTGAAATCGTTCAAATAGACGCAGTATTAATACAACACGAATAATAAAAATTTCGTCGTTTTATGCTGTTTTACGCGTTAAAACGCAGATTAAAACTCAAAACGTGCTGTTTTGCTAAAATATTCATTTTCAAGAATTTTAGATCGTTGAAATCGTTCAAATAGACGCAATATTAATAAAAAACGAATAATAAAATTTCGTCGTTTTTATGCTGTTTTACGCGTTAAAACGAAGATTAAAGCTCAAACGTCCTGTTTTGCTAAAATAAGCATTTTCAAGCATTTTAGATCGTTGAAATCGTTCAAATAGAAGCAATATTAATAAAAACGAATAATAAAAATTCGTCGTTTTATGCTGTTTTACGCGTTAAAACGCAGATTAAAACTCAAAACGTGCTGTTTTGCTAAAATAATCATTTTCAAGCATTTTAGATCGTTGAAATCGTTCAAATAGACGCAATATCGGTATTAATACAAAACAAATAAAAAAAAATTTTGTCGTTTTTTTTGCTGTTTTTCGCGTTAAAACGCAGATTAAAGTCAAAACGGGGTTTTGCTAAAATAACATTTTCAACATTTTTTGATCGTTGAAATCGTTCAAATAGAAGCAAATTAATAAAACAAATAAAAAAAATTGTTTTTTTTTCTGCTGTTTTACGCGTTGCAGATTAAAGCTCAAACGTGCTGTTTTGCTAAAATAATCATTTTAAGCATTTTAGATCGTTGAAATCGTTCAAATAGACGCAATATTTAAAAAAAAAAATAATAAAAATTTCGTCGTTTTTTAGCGTTTTACGCGTTAAAACGGATTGCCAAAACGTCCTGTTTTGCTAAAATAAGCTTTTCGCATTTTTGATCGTTGAAAAACGTTCAAATGAAGAAATTAAAAAAAACGAAAAATAAAAAAATTTTCCCTTTTTTTTGCTGTTTTTTCCGGGTTAAAAAGCAGATTAAAATGAAAACGTGCTGTTTTGCTAAAATAATCATTTTCAACATTTTAGATCGTTGAAATCGTTCAAATAAGCAATATTAATCGAAAAATAAAAAATTTGTGTTTTATGCTGTTTTTGCGTTAAAACGCAGATTAAAGCTCAAACGTGCTGTTTTTCAAAAAGCATTTTTGCTTTGATCTTTAAAAGTTCAAAAACGCAAATTTAAATTTAAAAAGAATAATAAAGAATTCGTCGATGCTGTTTTCGCGTTAAAACGCAGTTAAAAAAAACGTGCTGTTTTTTAAAAATTTATTTTCAAAATTTAAATCGTTGAAATCGTTCCAAAAGACGCAATATTAATAAATAACGAATTAAAAAAATTTTGTCGTTTTTTTTTGTTTTTACGCGTTAAAACGCAGATTAAAACTCAAAACGTGCTGTTTTGCTAAAAAAGCATTTTCAAGCATTTTGGATCGTTGAAATCGTTCAAATAAACCAATATTAATAAAAAAGAATAATAAAATTTTGTTTTTTTTATGCTTTTTTAAACGTTAAAACGCGATTAAAGCCCCAAAAGTGCTGTTTTGCTAAAATAAGCATTTTTTTGCATTTTAGATCGTTGAAATCGTTCAAATAAACCCTATTAATAAAAAAGTAATAAAAAATCGTCGTTTTTTGCTGTTTTACGCGTTAAAACGAGTTAAACTCAAAAAAAAACTTTTTCAAAATTATTTTAAACTTTTTTAAAGGAAATGTTAAAAACGAATATTTAAAAAACGGTTAAAAAAAAATTTTGCGTTTTAGCGTTTTACGCGGTTAAAAAACCCTTAAAAAAAACTTTTTGCTAAAATAAAACAAGATTTTTTAACGGAAATTTTTTAAAAAATTTTTAAAAAAAAATTAAACTCATGCTGTTTTATTAAAAGCAATTAAATAAAACGTTGTTTTTTTAAAAAAACATTTTAAATTTTTAAAAAAAAAATGTTTAGCGTATTAAAAAACGAAAAAAAAAAACGTCGTTTTATTTTTTTGCTTAAAAACCCGTTAAAGTCAAAACGTGTTTTTTAAAATAAATTTTTGCTTTTAGTGTTAAACGTTAAAAACGCAAATTAATTTAAAACGGGTTAAAAAAAGCTTTTAGCTTTTTTGCGTTAAAACGCAATTTTAAACCAAAATTTTTTCAAAATAAATTTCGGTTTTTTTTAACTTAAAAGGAAAATTTAAAATCGTTTAAAAAAAGCTTTTTAGCTTTTTTTCCCTTAAAAAACCCAAATTTAAAAAACCAAAAAAATGTGTTTTTAAAAAAAATTTTTTTGCTTTTACGTTAAATTTTAAAAAAAAACGTTTTAAAAAATAATAAAAAATTTGTTTTTTTTTTCTTTTTAAACGTTAAAAAAAAAATAAAATCTGTTTTTCTATTAAAAGCATTTTAAAAAAAATTAAAAAATTTAAAAAAACCCAAAATTTTAAAAAAAATTAAAAAATCGTTTTTTTTTTGCCCGGGGAAAAAAAAAAAAAACTTGCTGTTTTGCTAAAAAACTTTTTAAACTTTTTTTTCGTTGAAATTTTAAATAAGCATTTTTTAATCAAAACGAATAATAAAAATTTTTTTTTCGTTTTTTAAAACGTTAAAAATAAAAAGGGGTTTTGCTAAAAACGCTTTTCAAGCATTTTTTGATTTTTGAAATCTTCAAATTGAACAATTTATAAATTCGTCGTTTTTATGCTGTTTTACGCGTTAAAACGCAGATTAAAGCTCAAAACGTGCTGTTTTGCTAAAATAATGCATTTTCAAGCATTTTAGATCGTTGAAATCGTTCAAATAGACGCAATATTAATAAAAACGAATAATAAAAATTTCGTCGTTTTATGCTGTTTTACGCGTTAAAACGCAGATTAAAGCTCAAAACGTGCTGTTTTGCTAAAATAAGCATTTTCAAGCATTTTAGATCGTTGAAATCGTTTCAAATAGAAGCAAATTTATAAAAACAATAATAAAAAATTCGTCGTTTTTATGCTTTTTACGCGTTAAAACGAAGATTAAAACTCAAAACGTGCTGTTTTGCTAATAATCATTTTCAAGCATTTTAGATCGTTGAAATCGTTCAAATAAACGCAATATTAATAAAACGAATAATAAAATTTCGTTTTTTATAGTGTTTTCCGCGTTAAAACGCAGATTAAAGCTCAAAACGTGCTGTTTTGCTAAAATAAGCATTTTCAAGCATTTTTAGATCGTTGAAATCGTTCAAATAGAAGCAATATTAATAAGAGCGAATATTAAAAATTCGTCGTTTTATGCGATTTTAAGCGTTAAACGCAGTTTAAAGCTCAAAACTGTTGTTTTGTCAAAAGTAATTCAATTTTCAAGCATTTTAGATCGTTGAAATCGTTCAAATAGACGCAATATTAATAAAAACGAATAATAAAAATTTCGTCGTTTTAATGCTGTTTTAGCGTTAAAACGCAGATTAAAACACAAAACGTGCTGTTTTGCTAAAATAAGCATTTTCAAGCATTTTTAGATCGTTGAAATCGTTCAAATAGAAGCAATATTAATAAAAACGAATAATAAAAATTCGTCGTTTTATGCTGTTGTTTACGCGTTAAAACGCAGATTAAAGCTCAAAACGTGCTGTTTTGCTAAAATAATCATTTTCAAGCATTTTTAGATCGTTGAAATCGTTCAAATAGAGCAATATTAATAAAAACGTAATAATAAAATCTGTCGTTTTATGCTGTTTTACGCGTTAAACGCAGATTAAACTCAAAACGTTTTTGCTAAAATAATCATTTTCAAGCATTTTAGATCATTGAAATCCGTTCAAATAGACGCAATATTAATAAAAACGAATAATAAAATTTCGTCGTTTTTATGCTGTTTAACGCGTTAAAACGCAGATTAAGCTCAAAAACGTCTGTTTTGCTAAAATAAGCATTTTCAAGCATTTTAGATCGTTGAAATCGTTCAAATAGAAAAAATTATAAAACGAATAATAAAAATTCGTCGTTTTTATGCTGTTTTACGCGTTAAAACGCAGATTAAGCTCAAAACGTGCTGTTTTGCTTAAAATAATCATTTTCAAGCATTTTAGATCGTTGAAATCGTTCAAATAGACGCAATATTAATAAAAACGAATAATAAAATTTCGTCGTTTTTATGCTGTTTTACGTGTTAAAACGCAGATTAAAGCTCAAAACGTGCTGTTTTGCTAAAATAATCATTTTCAATCATTTTAGATTGTTGAAATCGTTCAAATAGACGCAATATTAATAAAAACGAATAATAAAAATTTCGTCGTTTTATGTTGTTTTACGCGTTAAAACGCAGATTAAAGCTCAAAACGTGCTGTTTTGCTAAAATAAGCATTTTCAAGCATTTTAGATCGTTGAAATCGTTCAAATATAGGCAATATTAATAAAAACGAATAATAAAAATCGTCGTTTTATGCTGTTTTACGCGTTAAAACGCAGATTAAAACTCAAAACCTGCTGTTTTGCTAAAATAATCATTTTCAAGCATTTTAGATCGTTGAAATCGTTCAAATAGACGCAATATTAATAAAAACGAATAATAAAAATTTCGTCGTTTTTATGTTGTTTTACGCGTTAAAACGCAGATTAAAGCTCAAACGTGCTGTTTTGCTAAAATAAGCATTTTCAAGCATTTTAGATCGTTGAAATCGTTCAAATATAAGCAATATTAATAAAAACGAATAATAAAAAATCGTCGTTTTATGCTGTTTTACGCGTTAAAACGCAGATTAAAGCTCAAAACCTGCTGTTTTGCTAAAATAATCATTTTCAAGCATTTTTTGATCGTTAAAAATCGTTTCAAATAGACGCAATATTAATAAAAACGAATAATAAAAATTCGTCGTTTTATGCTGTTTTTACGCGTTAAAACGCAGATTAAAGCACAAAACGTGCTGTTTGCTAAAATAATCATTTTAAGCATTTTCGATCGTTGAAATCGTTCAAATAGACGCAATATTAATAAAAACGAATAATAAAATTTCGTCGTTTTTATGCTGTTTTTACGCGTTTAAACGCAGATTAAAGCTCAAAACGTGCTGTTTTGCTAAAGTAAAAAGCTTTAAGCATTTTAGATCGTTGAAATGGGACAGTACGAACAATATTAATAAAAACGGATGTGAACCGTCGTTTTATGCTGTTTTGCGTTAAAACGCAGATTAAAGCTCAAAACGTGCTGTTTTGCTAAAATAATCATTTTCCGAAGCATTTTTAGATCGTTGAAATCGTTCAAATAGACGCAATATTAATAAAACGAATAATAAAATTTCGTACCGTTTTTATGCTGTTTTACGCGTTAAAACGCAGATTAAAGCTCAAAACGTGCTGTTTTGCTGGAAGCTGCGGTTTGACGTGCGGATGCGTTGAAATCGTTCAAATAGAAGCAATATTAATAAAAACGAATAATAAAAAATTCGTCACGTTTTTATGCTGTTTTACGCGTTAAAACGCAGATTAAAGCTCAAAACATTAACATTTTTTGCTAAAATAATCATTTTTCAAGCATTTTAGATCGTTGAAATCGTTCAAATAGACGCAATATTAATAAAAACGGGCCTGGCAAAATTTCGTCGTTTTTTATGCTGTTTTTACGCGTTAAAACGCAGATTAAAAGCTCATGGGCAACGCACAAAATAAGCATTTTCAAAAAGCATTTTAGATCGTTGAAATCGTTCAAATAGAAGGAAAATTAAAAAAAAACGAATAATAAAAAATTCCGTCGTTTTACGCTGTTTTACGCGTTAAAACGCAGATTAAAACTCAAAACGTGCTGTTTTAACAAAATAATCATTTTCAAGCATTTTAGATCGTTGAAATCGTTCAAATAGACGCAATATTAATAAAAAACGGAATAATAAAAATTTCGTCGTTTTTTATGCTGTTTTACGCGTTAAACGCGAATTCAGCTCAAAACGTGCCGTTTTGCTAAAATAATAACATATTACAAGCATTTTAGATCGTTGAAATCGTTCAAATAGAAACGAACTGGTAAAAACGAATAATAAAAATTCGTCGTTTTTATGCTGTTTTACGCCACGTTAAACGCAGATTAAAGCTCAAAACGTGCTGTTTTGCTGATAATCATTTTCAGCGTTTGATCGTTGAGAATCGTTCAAATAGACGCAATATTAATAAAAACAAATGTAAAAATTTCGTCGTTTTATGCTGTTTACGCATTAAGCAGATTAAGAAACTCAAACATTGCTGTGTTGCTAAAATAAGCATTTTCAAGCATTTTAGATCGTTGAAATCGTTCAAACCGACAATATTAATAAGACGAATAATAAAAATTCGTCGTTTTATGCTGTTTACGCATTAAAACGCAGATTAAAACTCAAACGTGCTGTTTTGCTAAAATAAGCATTTTCAGAAGCATTTTTAGATCGTTGAAAAATCGTTCAAAATAGAAACAATATTAATAAAAACGAATAATAAAAATTCGTCGTTTTTATGCTGTTTTACGCGTTAAAACGCGGTAAACTCAAAACGTGCTGTTTTGCTAAAATAAGCATTTCAAGCATTTTAGATCATTTAAAATCGTTCAAATAAAGCAATATTAATAAAACAGATAATAAAAATTTTGTCGACATGCTGTTTTACGCGGTAAAACGCAGATTAAAACTCAAAACGTGTTGTTTTTGCTAAAATAAAGCATTTTCAAGCATTTTAGATCGTTGAAATGTTCAAATAGAAGCAATAATGGCAAAACGAATAATAAAAATTTGTCGTTTTTATGCTGTTTTACACGCGTTAAAACGCAGATTAAAGCTCAAAACGTGCTGTTTTGCTTTAAAATAATCATTTCAAGCATTTTTAGATCGTTGAAATCGTTCAAATAGACGCAATATTAATAAAAACGAATAATAAAAATTTCGTCGTTTATGCTGTTTTACGGGACTAAAACACAGATTAAAAAGCTCAAAAACGTGCTGTTTGCTAAAAATAAGCATTTTCAAGCATTTTAGATCGTTGAAATCGTTCAAATAGAAGCAATATTTATAAAGAAGCAGATAATAAAAATTCGTCGTCTTTTACGTAACTGTTTACGCGTTAAAACGCAGACAAAAAGCTCAAAACGTGCTGTTTTGCTAAAATAATCATTTTCATTTAAGATCGTCGTTCAAAAGGGCAATATTAATAGAAACGAATATAAAATTTCGTTTTTATTGTTTTTACGCGTTAAAACGCAGATTAAAGCTCAAAACGTGCTGTTTTGCTAAAATAAGCATTTTCAAGCATTTTTAGATCGTTGAAATCGTTCAAATAGAAGCAATATTAATAAACCAATAATAAAAATTCGTCGTTTTTATGCTGTTTTGCGCGTTAAAACGCAGAGTAAAACTCAAACGTGCTGTTTTGCTAAAATAACCATTTTCAAGCATTTTAGATCGTTGAATCGTTCAAATAGACTGTAATGTTATAAAAACAGTATAAAAATTTCGTCGTTTTATGCTGTTTTACGCGTTAAAACGCAGATTAAAGCTCAATACGTGCTGTTTTTGCTATAATATAAGCAGTTTCAAGCATTTTTAGGTCGTTGAAATCGTTAAAATAGACAATATTAATAAAAACGAATAATAAAAATTTCGTCGTTTTGTACTGTTTTACGCGTTCGACAGATTAAAGCTCAAGACGCATTTTGCTAAAATAAGCATTTTCAAGCATTTTTAGATCGTTGAAATCGTTCGTTCAAATGGACACCAATAATAAAAACGAATAATACAAAATTTTCGTCGTTTTTATGCTGTTTTTTACGCGTTAAAACGCGATTAAGCTCAAAACGTGCTGTTTTTGCTAAAATAAGCATTTTCAAGTATTTTAGATCGTTTGCGTCGTTCAAATAGAAGCAATATGTCCATCATTTACTCTATTTACCGTCGCTTTCTAGATCACGCCTACGGTGCTGTTTGCAGTTCAAGCATTTTAGATCGTTGAAATGTTCAAAATAAGACCTGTATTAATAAACAGATAATAAAATTTCGTCGTTTTATTCATAATTTTTACACGTTAAAACGCAGATTAAAACTCCAAAACGTGCTTGTTTTCTAAAATAAGCATTTTCCAAGCGTACAGATCGTTGAAATCACGTTCAAATAGAAGCAATATTAATAAAAAACAGATAATAAAAATTCGTCGTTTTTATGCAGTTTACGCCGTTAAAACGCGTTCGAACTAAACGTGCTGTTTTGCTTTAAAATAAGCATTTTCAGCATTTTAGATCGTTGAAATCGTTCAAATAGAAGCAATATTAATAAAAAACGAATAATAAAAATTCGTCGTTTTTTTTGCTGTTTACGCGTTAAAACGCAGATTAAAGCTCAAAACGTGCTGTTTTCTAAAATAAGCATTTTCAAGCATTTTAGATCGTTGGGAAAACGTTCAAATAGACGCAATATTAATAAAAACGAATAATAAAAATTTTGTCGTTTTTATGTGTTTTACGCTTTAAAACGCAGATTAAAACTCAAAACGTGCTGTTTTGCTAAAATAAGCATTTTCAAGCATTTTAGATCGTTGAAATCGTTCAAATAAGCAATATTATAAAAACGAATAATAAAAATTTCGTCGTTTTATGCTGTTTTACGCGTTAAAACCAGATTAAAGCTCCAAACGTGCCGTTTTGCTAAAATAAGCATATTCAAACATTTTAGATCGTTGAAATCGTTCAAATAGAAGCAAATATTAATAAAAAAAAAAATAATAAAAATTTGTCGTTTTTTTGCTGTTTTACGCGTTAAAACGCAGATTAAAGCTCAAAACGTGCTGTTTTGCTAAAATAATCATTTTCAAGCATTTTAGATCGTTGAAATCGTTCAAATAGACGCAATATTAATAAAAAAGAATAATAAAATTTCGTCGTTTTTTGTTTTACGTTTAAAAAAGAGAAAATAAATTTTGTTTTTAAAATGTTTTAAATTTTAAAGTAAACGTCTGGCCCAAAAATTTTTCGAAAAATTAAAAAAACGTTTTATGTTTTTAGCGAAAAAAAAAAAATAAAACGGGCCCGTTTTGCTAAAAAAAAATTTTTAACTGGTGTTAAATAACAAATTTAAAAAAAATTAAAAATTTTTTTGGGGTTTTTTAAAACGAGAAAAAAGCTTTTGGGTGTTTTTCTAAAAAAGCATTTTAAGCAGTGTGTTTTAAATTTTCAAATAAAAAATTTAAAAAAAAAATAAAAAAAATTTTTTATTTTTTCGCGTTAAAAACGTTAAAAATAAAAAGGGGTTTTGCTAAAAAAGCTTTTTTAGAAAAAATAAAAATTAATTAAAAAAAAAAAAAAATTGGTTTTTTTTTTTTTGAAAAAAAATTAAAAAAATTTTTTGCTTTAAAAAAGCATTTTTAACTTTTTTTCGTTGTGTTAAAAATTTTTAAATTTAAAAAAGAATTAAAAAAGCGTTTTTTTTTTAAAAAAGGTAAAAAATTCGTTTAAAAATTTTTCCTTTAAAAAAAGCTTTTTAAGCTTTTGTATAAATTTTCAAATAGACGAAATTTTAATAAAAACGAATAATAAAAATTCGTCGTTTTTATGCTGTTTTTACGCGTTAAAACGCAGATTAAAGCTCAAAACGTGCTGTTTTGCTAAAATAAGCATTTTCAAGCATTTAGAAACATTGAAATCGTTCAAATAGACGCAATATAAAAAAAACGAAGTAAAATTTCGTCGTTTTATGCTGTTTTACGCGTTAAAACGCAGATTAAAGCTCAAAACGTGCTGTTTTGCTAAAATAAGTATTTCAAGCATTTTAGATCGTTGAAATCGTTCAAATAGACGCAATATTAATAAAAACGAATAATAAAAAAATTCGTCGTTTTTATGCTGTTTTACGCGTTAAAACGCAGATTAAAGCTCAAAACGTGCTGTTTTAAAAATAAGCATTTTCAAGCATTTTAGATCGTTGAAACGTTCAAATAGACGCAATATTAATAAAAACGAATAATAAAAATTCGTCGTTTTTGCTGTTTTACGCGTTAAAACGCAGATTAAAAGCTCAAAACGTGCTGTTTTGCTAAAATAAGCATTTTCGCATTTTAATCGTTGAAATCGTTCAAATAGACGCAATATTAATAAAAAACGAATAATAAAAATTTCGTCGTTTTATGCTGTTTTACGCGTTAAAACGCAGATTAAAGCTCAAAACGTGCTGTTTTGCTAAAATAAGCATTTCCAAGCATTAGATCGTTGAAATCGTTCAAATAGACGCAATATTAATAAAACGAATAATAAAAATTTCGTCGTTTTTATGCTGTTTTACGCGTTAAAACGCAGATTAAAGCTCAAAACGCTGTTTTGCTAAAATAAGCATTTTAAGCATTTTAGATCGTTGAAATCGTTCAAATAGAAGCAATATTAATAAAAAACAATAATAAAAATTCGTCGTTTTATGCTGTTTTACGCGTTAAAACGCAGATTAAAGCTCAAAACGTGCTGTTTTGCTAAAATAAGCATTTTCAAGCATTTTAGATCGTTGAAATCGTTCAAATAGACGCAATATTAATAAAACGAATAATAAAAATTTGTCGTTTTTTGGGGGTTTTTTTACGCGTTAAAAAGCAGATTCAAGCTCAAAAAAGGGTGTTTTGCTAAAAAAAAGATTTTCGGGGATTTTAGATCGATGAAATCGTTCAAAAGACGCAATATTAATAAAAAAAAATAATAAATATTTCGTCGTTTTTAAGTTTTTTTACGCGTTAAAACGCAAATTTAAAACTCAAAACGTGCTGTTTTGCTAAAATAACATTTTCAAGATTTTAGGGTCGTTTAAATTGGCCCAAAAAGGGCGCAAATTAATAAAAAAGAAAAAAAATTTCGTCGTTTTATGTTTTTTTACGCGTTAAAACGGGATTAAAGCTCAAAACGTGCTGTTTTGCTAAAATAAGCATTTTCAAGCATTTTTTTGATCGTTGAACCGTTCAAATAGACGAATATTAATAAAAAAAGGGAAAAATTAAATTTGCCGTTTTATGTTGTTTTGCGTTAAAAAGCAGATTAAAAACTCAAAAAGGGTGTTTTGCTAAAATAAGCATTTTCAAGCATTTAGATCGTTGAAATCGTTCAAATAGAAGAATATTAAAAAAAAGAATAATAAAAAAATTTTTTTGTTTTTTTGCTGTTTACGCGTTAAAACGCAGATTAAAAACTCAAAAAGTGCTGTTTTTCTTAAAAAACATTTTCAAGCATTTTAGATCGTTAAAACCCTTCAAATAGACGAATATTAAGAAAAACGAATAATAAAAAAATTTTTGTCGTTTTATGTTTTTTTCGGTTAAAAAGCAGATTTAAGCTCAAAAAGTGCTTTTTTTGTTTAAAAAAAGCATTTTTAAGCATTTTAAATCGTTGAAATCGTTTAAATAGACGCAATATTAATAAAAACGAATAATAAAAAATTTCGTCGTTTTTTTGCTGTTTTACCCCGTTAAAACGCAGATTAAAAACCCCAAAAAGGGTGTTTTGCTAAAATAATCATTTTAACATTTTAGATCGTTGGGAAAACGTTCAAATAGAAGAAATTAATAAAAACGAATAATAAAAAATTTGTCGTTTTATTTTCTTTTTACGCGTTAAAAAACCCCAGATTGCCCCCAAAACGTGCTGTTTTTTCTTAAAAACATTTTCAAGCATTTTGTGACGGAAATCGTTCAAATAGAAGAATATTAAAAAAAAGAATAATTAAAAAGTCGTTTTTTTGTTTTTTTACGCGTTAAAAACCCCAGATTAAAACTCAAAAAGTGCTGTTTTGGTTTAAAAAAATCATTTTTTTGCCCTTTTTTGATCGTTTAAATCGTTCAAATAGACCGCAATATTAATAAAAAAGAATAATTAAAAAATTTGTCGTTTTATGCTGTTTTTCGCCTTAAAACGCAGATTAAAGCTCAAAACGTGCTTGCTTTGCTAAAAATAAGTATTTTCAAGCATTTTAAATCATTGAAATCGTTCAAATTGACGCATTGCTTAATAAAAAACGAATAATAAAAATTTCGTCGTTTTATGCTGTTTTACGTGCGTTAAAACGCAGATTAAAGCTCAAAAACGTGCTGTTTTAAGGCTAAAAATAATCATTTCCAAGCACTGTAGATCGCTGGAAATCGTTCAAATAGACGCATATTAATAAAAAACGAATAATAAAAAATTTCGTCGTTTTATGTTGTTTTACGCGTTAAAATCGCAGATTAAAGCTCAAAACGTGCTGTTTTGCTAAAATAAGCATTTTAAGCATTTTAGATCGTTGAAATCGTTCAAATAGGTGCTGTAAATATTAATAAAAAACAACAATTAATAAAAAATCTGTCGTTTTTATGCTGTTTTACGCGTTAAAACGCAGATTAAAGCTCAAAAACGTGCTGTTTTGCTAAAAATAATCATTTTCAAGCATTTTGTGATCGCTGAAATCAATGTCTGCTAAATAGACGCAATATTAATAAAAAAAAAAACGAATAATAAAAATTTCGTCGTTTTATGCTGTTTTACGCGTTAAAAACGCAGATGCTCAAAAACGTGCTGTTTTGCTTAAAATGTAAGCATTTTCAAGCATTTTAGATCGTTGAAATCGTTCAAACAGGAAGTACATATTAATAAAAAACGAATAATAAAAAATTCGTCGTTTTATGTTGCTCTTTACGCGTTAAAACGTGCGCAGATTAAAGCTCAAAACGTGCTGTTTTGCTAAAATAAGCATTTTCGCTATAATTGTAGATCGTTGAAATCGTTCAAATAGACGCGCAATATTAATAAAAACGAATAATAAAAAATTTCCCCTAATGTTTTTTATATGTTTTAACGCGTTAAAAACGCAGATTAAAGCTTCCAAAACGCGCCGTTTTGCTAAAAATAAGCATTTTCAAGCATTTTAGATCGTTGAAATTGTCTTTCAAATAGAAGCAATATTAATAAACGGCCAAATACAAAAATCTGTTGTTTTATGCTGTTTTACGCGTTAAAACGCAGATTAAAGCTCAAACGTGCTGTTTTGCTAAAAATAAGCATTTCAAGCATTTAGATCGTTGAAATTGTTCAAATAGACGCGCAATATTAATAAAAAACGAATAATAAAATTTCTCTACCGTTTTATGCTGTTTTACGCGTTAAAAACTCAGACTAAAGCTCAAAACGTGCTGTTTTGCTATTATAATTAGCAGTTTCAAGCATTTTAGATCGATGAAATCGTTAAAATAGACGCAATATTAATAAAAACGAATAATAAAAATTTCGTGGTTTTAATGCTGTTTATGCGTTAAAAACGCGCAGATTAAAGCTCAAAACGCGCTTGTTTTGCTAAAATAACAAGCATTTTCAAGCATTTTAGATCGTTGAAATCGTTTAAATAGACGCAATATTAATAAAAAACGAATAATAAAAAATCGTCGTTTTTATGCTGTTTTACGCGTTAAAACGCAGATTTAAAGCTAACGTGCTGTTTTCCTAAAAAATAATCATTTTCAAGCATTTTAGATCGTTGAAATCGTTCAAATAGACGCAATATTAATAAAAACGAATAATAAAAATTTCGTCGTTTTATGCTGTTTTACGCGTTAAAACGCAGATTAAAAGCTCAAACGTGCTGTTTTTTCTAAAATAAGCATTTTCAAGCATTTTGATCGTTGAAATCGTTCAAATAGAAGCAATATTAATAAAAACGAATAATAAAATTTCGTCGTTTTTATGCTGTTTTACGCGTTAAAACGCGTTTAAGCTCAAAACGTGCTGTTTTGCTTAAAATAAACATTTTCAAGCATTTTAAATCGTTGGAAATCGTTTAAATAGACGCAATATTAATAAAAACGAATAATAAAAATTTCGTCGTTTTATGCTGTTTTACGCGTTAAAACGCAGATTAAAAGCTCAAAACGTGCTGTTTTGCTAAAATAATCATTTTCAAGCATTTTAGATCGTTGAAATCGTTCAAATAGAAGCAATATTAATAAAACGAATAATAAAAATTCGTCGTTTGTATGCTGTTTTACGCGTTAAAACGCAGATTAAAGCTCAAAACGTGCTGTTTTGCTAAAATAATCATTTTCAAGCATTTTAGATCGTTGAAATCGTTCAAATAGAAGCAATATTAAAAAACGAATAATAAAAATTCGTCGTTTTATGCTGTTTTACGCGTTAAAACGCAGATTAAAGCTCAAAACGTGCTGTTTTTCTAAAATAATCATTTTCAAGCATTTTAGATCGTTGAAATCGTTCAAATAGACGCAATATTAATAAAAACGAATAATAAAAATTCGTCGTTTTATGCTGTTTTACGCGTTAAAACGCAGATTAAAAGCTCAAAACGTGCTGTTTTGCTAAAATAAGCATTTTCAAGCATTTTAGATCGTTGAAATCGTTCAAATAGAAGCAATATTAATAAAAACGAATAATAAAAATTCGTCGTTTTATGCTGTTTTCGCGTTAAAACGCAGATTAAAGCTCAAAACGTGCTGTTTTTGCTAAAATAAGCATTTTCAAGCATTTTAGATCGTTGAAAATCGTTCAAATAGACGCAATATTAATAAAAAAGAATAATAAAAATTTCGTCGTTTTATGCTCTTTTACGCGTTAAAACGCAGATTAAAAGCTCAAAACGCGCTGTTTTGCTAAATAAGCATTTTCAAGCATTTTAGATCGTTGAAATTGTTCAAATAAAGCAATATTAATAAAAACAAATAATAAAAACGTTGTTTTATGCTGTTTTACGCGTTAAAACGCAGATTAAAGCTCAAAACGTGCTGTTTTGCTAAATAAGCATTTTCAAGCTTTTAAATCGTTGAAATCGTTCAAATAGACGCAATATTAATAAAAACGAATAAAAATTTCTTTTTACTGTTTTAAGCGTTTAAGCGTTAAAAGCTAAAACGGCGTTTGCTAAAAAGCATTTTTAGCTTAAGTTAAATCTTTCAAAGAACAATATTAAAACGTTGAATATAAAATAGAGCAATTTAATTAAAAACGAATAAAAAATTTCTACGTTTCTAAAGTGCTGTTTTAAATAAGCATTTTCAAGCATTTAAGCTCGTAAATGTTCATATGCAAATAAACGATATAAAATTTGGGTGATTAGTTTAAGCGTTAAAACAAACAAAATAAAAAATTCTGGTTTTTATGCTGTTTACGCTAAATTCGTCGTTAAAGCTTAAAAAGGCATTTTTAAAAAACATTTTAAATTTTTGTTTAAAAAATTAAAAAACGCAAATTAAAAAAAAACGTTAAAAATTTCCCTTTTGGGTTTTTTGGGGTTCGCAATTAAAAAAAACGGTTTTTTTGGAAAAATTTTTTTTTTCTTTTAAACGAAAAAAAACGTTTTTTAAAAAAGAAAAATTAAAAAAATTGTCGTTTTTTTTTTTTTTTAAGCAAAAAAAAGATTAAATAAAAAGTCTTTTTGTTTTAAGCTTTTAAGCATTTTTAAGGGGGCCCCTTCAAAAAAGCAAAATTTTAAAAAAAAATATAAAAAAATTTTTTTAGGTTTTTTTTAAAACGGGAAAAAAAAATCAAAAATGCTGTTTTCCTAAAATAAGCATTTTCAAGCATTTTAAATCATTGAAATCGTTCAAATAGACGCAATATTAATAAAACGAATAATAAAAATTTCGTCGTTTTATGCTGTTTTACGCGTTAAAACGCAGATTAAAGCTCAAAAAGTGCTGTTTTGCTAAAATAATCATTTCCAAGCACTTAGATCGTTGAAATCGTTCAAATAGACGCAATTAATAAAAACGAATAATAAAATTTCGTCGTTTTATGCTGTTTTACGCGTTAAAACGCAGATTAAAGCTCAAAACGTGCTGTTTTGCTAAAATAAGCATTTTAAGCATTTTAGATCGTTGAAATCGTTCAAATAGAAGCAATATTAATAAAAACAATTAATAAAAATTCGTCGTTTTTATGCTTTTTACGCGTTAAAACGCAGATTAAAGCCTCAAAACGGGTGTTTTGCTAAAATAATCATTTTCAAGCATTTTAGATCGTTGAAATCGTTCAAATAGACGCAATATTAATAAAAAAATAATAAAAAATTTCGTCGTTTTATGCTGTTTTACGCGTTAAAACGCAGATTAAAGCTCAAAACGTGCTGTTTTGCTAAAATAAGCATTTTCAAGCATTTTAGATCGTTGAAATCGTTCAAATAGAAGCAATATTAATAAAAACGAATAATAAAAATTCGTCGTTTTATGCTGTTTTACGCGTTAAAAAGCAGATTAAAGCTCAAAACGTGCTGTTTTGCTAAAATAAGCATTTTCAAGCATTTTAGACGTTGAAATCGTTCAAATAGACGCAATATTAATAAAAAACGAATAATAAAAAATTCGTCGTTTTATGCTCTTTTACGCGTTAAAACGCAGATTAAAGCTCAAAACGCGCTGTTTTGCTAAAATAAGCATTTTCAAGCATTTTAGATCGTTGAAATTGTTCAAATAGAAGCAATATTAATAAAAACAAATAATAAAAATTCGTTGTTTTTATGTGTTTTTTCGCGTTAAAACGCAGATTAAAGCTCAAAACGTGCTGTTTTGCTAAATAAGCATTTTCAGCATTTTAGATCGTTGAAATTGTTCAAATAGACGCAATTAATAAAAAAACGAATAATAAAAATTTCGTCGTTTTTATGCTGTTTTACGCGTTAAAACGCAGACTAAAGCTCAAACGTGCTGTTTTTGCTGAAATAAGCATTTTCAGGCATTTTAAATCGTTGAAATCGTTCAAATAGACAGCAATATTAATAAAAACGAATAATAAAAATTTCGTCGTTTTTATGCTGTTTTAAGCGTTAAAACGCAGATTAAAAGCTCAAAACGTGCTGTTTTGCTAAAATAAGCATTTTCAAGCATTTTAGATGGTTGAAATCGTTCAAAATAAGCAATATTAATAAAAACGAATGATAAAAATTCGTCGTTTTTATGCTGTTTTACGCGTTAAAACGCAGATTAAAGCTCAAAACGTGCTGTTTTCTAAAATAATCATTTTCAAGCATTTTAGATCGTGAAATCGTTCAAATAGAGCAATATTAATAAAAACGAATAATAAAAATTTCGTCGTTTTTATGCTGTTTACGCGTTAAAACGCAGATTAAAAGCTCAAAAGCTGTTTTGCTAAAATAAGCATTTTCAAGCATTTTAGATCGTTGAAATCGTTCAAATAGAAGCAATATTAATAAAAACGAATAATAAAAATTTCGTCGTTTTTATGCTGTTTTAGCGTTAAAACGCAGATTAAAGCTCAAAACGTGCTGTTTTGCTAAAATAAGCATTTTCAAGCATTTTAGATGGTTGAAATCAGTTCAAAAAGCAATATTAATAAAAACGAATGATAAAAATTCGTCGTTTTTATGCTGTTTTACGCGTTAAAACGCAGATTAAACTCAAAACGTGCTGTTTTCCTAAAATAATCATTTCAAGCATTTTAGATCGTTGAAATCGTTCAAATAGACGCAATATTAATAAAACGAATAATAAAAATTTCGTCGTTTTTATGCTGTTTACGCGTTAAAACGCAGATTAAAGCTCAAAACGTGCTGTTTTGCTAAAATAAGCATTTTCAAGCATTTTAGATCGTTGAAATCGTTCAAATAGAAGCAATATTAATAAAAACGAATAATAAAAATTTCGTCGTTTTATGCTGTTTTACGCGTTAAAACGCAGATTAAAGCTCAAAACGTGCTGTTTTGCAAAATAAGCATTTTCAAGCATTTTAGATCGTTGAAATGTTCAAATAGAAGCAATATTAATAAAAACGAATAATAAAAATTTCGTCGTTTTATGCTGTTTTACGCGTTAAAACGCAGATTAAAGCTCAAAAGTGCTGTTTTGCTAAAATACATTTTCAAGCATTTTAGAAATCGTTCAAATAGAGCAATATTAATAAAAACGAATAATAAAAATTTCGTCGTTTTATGCTGTTTTACGCGTTAAAACGCAGATTAAAGCTCAAAACGTGCTGTTTTGCTAAAATAACATTTTCAAGCATTTTAGATCTTGAAATCGTTCAAATAGAGCAATATTAATAAAAACGAATAATAAAAATTCGTCGTTTTTATGCTGTTTTACGCGTTAAAACGCAGATTAAAGCTCAAAACGTGCTGTTTTGCTAAAATAACATTTTCAAGCATTTTAGATCGTTGAAATCGTTCAAATAGACGCAATATTAATAAAAACGAATAATAAAAATTTCGTCGTTTTTATGCTGTTTTACGCGTTAAAACGCAGATTAAAGCTCAAAACGTGCTGTTTTGCTAAAATAAGCATTTTAAGCATTTTAGATGGTTGAAATCGTTCAAATAGAAGCAATATTAATAAAAACGAATAATAAAAATTCGTCGTTTTATGCTGTTTTACGCGTTAAAACGCAGGTTAAAGCTCAAAACGTGCTGTTTTGCTAAAATAATCATTTTCAAGCATTTTAGATCGTTGAAATCGTTCAAATAGACGCAATATTAATAAAACGAATAATAAAAATTTCGTCGTTTTATGCTGTTTTACGCGTTAAAACGCAGATTATAGCTCAAAACGTGTTGTTTTGCTAAAATAAGAATTTTCAAGCATTTTAGACCGTTGAAATCGTTCAAATAGAAGCAATATTAATAAAAACGAATAAAAAATTCGTCGTTTTATGCTGTTTTACGCGCTAAAACGCAGATTAAAGCTCAAAACGTGCTGTTTTGCTAAAATAATCATTTTCAAGCATTTTAAATCGTTGAAATTGTTCAAATAGACGCAATATTAATAAAAACGAATAATAAAAAATTTCGTGGTTTTATGCTGTTTTACGCGTTAAAACGCAGATTAAAGCTCAAAACGTGCTGCTTTACTAAAATAAATATTTTCAAGCATTTTAGATCGTTGAAATCGTTCAAATAGAAGCAATATTAATAAAAAACGAATAATAAAAATTCGTCGTTTTTATGCTGTTCTACGCGTTAAAACGCAGATTAAAGCTCAAAACGTGCTGTTTTTGCTAAAATAATCATTTCAAGCATTTTAGATCATTGAAATCGTTCAAATAGACGTAATATTAATAAAACGAATAATAAAAATTTCGTCGTTTTTATGCTGTTTTACGCGTTAAAACGCAGATTAAAGCTCAAAACGTGCTGTTTTGCTAAAATAAGCATTTTCAAGCATTTTAGATCGTTCAAATAGAAGCAATATTAATAAAACCGAATAATAAAAATTCGTCGTTTTATGCTGTTTTACGCGTTAAAACGCAGATTTAAGCTCAAAACGTGCTGTTTTGCTAAAGTAAGCATTTTCAAGCATTTTAGATCGTTGAAATCGTTCAAATAGAAGCATATTAATAAAAAACGAATAATAAAAATTTCGTCGATTTTATGCTGTTTACGCGTTAAAACGCAGATTAAAAGCTCAAAAGTGCTGTTTGCTAAAAATAAGCATTTTCAAGCATTTTAGAGTAATCGTTCAAATAGAAGCAATATTAATAAAAACGAATAATAAAAATCGCATTTATATGCTGTTTTACGCTAAAACGCAGATTAAAAGCTCAAAACGTGCTGTTTGCTAAAATAAGCATTTTCAAGCATTTTTGATCGTTGAAATCTGTTCAAATAGAAGCATATTAATAAAAACGAATAATAAAAATTCGTCGTTTTTATGCTGTTTTACGCGTTAAAACGCAGATTAAAGCTCAAAACGTCTGTTTCTAAAATAATATTTTCAAGCATTTTAGATCGTTGAAATCGTTCAAATGACGCAATATTAATAAAAACGAATAATAAAAATTCGTCGTTTTTATGTGTTTACGCGTTAAAACGCAGATTAAAGCTCAAAACGTGCTGTTTTGCTAAAATAAGCATTTTCAAGCATTTTAGATCGTTGAAATCGTTCAAATAGAAGCAATATTAATAAAAAAGAATAATAAAAATTCGTCGTTTTATGCTGTTTACGCGTTAAAACGCAGTTAAAGCTCAAACGTGCTGTTTTTGCTAAAATAATCATTTTCAAGCATTTTTAGATCGTTGAAATCGTTAAATGACGCAATAATAAAAACGAATAATAAAAATTTCGTCGTTTTATGCTGTTTTACGCGTTAAAACGCAGTTCAACTCAAACGTTTTGTTTTGCTAAAAAATAAAATTTTCAACATTTTGACCGAAATTTTCAAATAAAGCAATATTAATAAAAACGAATAATTAAAAATTCGCGTTAAATGCTGTTTAACCAAAAGCGTTAAAAGCTCAAAACGTGCTGTTTTTAAATAATCATTTTCAAGCATTTTAAATCGTTGAAATTGTTCAAATAGACGCAATATTAATAAAAACGAATAAAAAAATTTTTTTAAATCATGTTTAGCGTTAAAACGCAGATTAAACTCAAAACGTGCTGCTTTACTAAAATAAATATTTTCAAATTAAGAATTTGAAATACGTTCAAATAGAAGCAATATTAATAAAAAACGAATAATAAAATATCGTTTTATGCTGTTCTACGCGTTAAACCAATTAAAGCTCAAAACGTCTGTTTTCTTAAATAATCATTTCAAGCATTTTAGATCATTGAAATCGTTCAAATAGACGCAATATTAATTTAAAACGAATAAAGCTAAAACGTGCGTTTTGTTAAATAAGCATTTTAAAACTCTAGACGTTGAAATTCGGTCAAATAGAATAACATTTTAAACGTTCAAATAGAAAATTTCGTTTATGCTGTAATACAATTCTTTTAGGTTAAGCTCAAAACGCAGATTTAAAAAACATTCATGTTTTAGATCGTTGAAATCTTTCAAATTGACGAAAATGTAAATAGAATAATAAAAAATTTGCGAATTTATAAATTTACGCGTTTAGCTGTTTAGCTCTAAAATGCAGATTAAAATAAGAATTTTCAAGCATTTTTGATAAATCTTTCAAATTTGAAGCAATTTAAAAAAACGAATAATAAAAAATCGTCGATTTATTTTACGCGTTTTAATCGCGTTTAAAGCTAAAAAGGCAGTTTTGCTAAAAAATCATTTCAAGCATTTTATCGTTAAAATGCAAATTTAAGCAATATTAATAAACGAATAATTAAAATTTTGAGTTAGTATTACTTAAAACGAAATTAAAAGTCAATTTATTGTTTTGCTTAAAAAGATAAATCAAATTTGTGTTGAAATGTTCAATAGAGCAATATTTTAGAAGGGAAAATTTAAAAATTCGCGTTATTATAAGATCTACGCTTAAAAGAGATTTAAGCTTTAACTGTACCGTTAAAACAAAATAATCATCTTTAAGCAATTTTGATTTTGTAATCGTTAAATATTCAATATTAATAAAAGAATAATAAATTCGTCGTTATATATTGTTTTAATTAAAACGCAGATTAAAGCTCAAAACGTGCTGTTTTTCGTAAAAGCATTTAAGCAAAACGTTGCTGTTTTGTTAAAATGAAATTTTCAAGCATTATTAAAAGGGAAAAATTAAATATCGCTTTTAATGCTATTACGCGTAAAAACAATTGTCTTTTAAATGCTGTTTTTTAAAATAAAAGCTCAAGCATTTTAGATTTGAAAGCTTTTCAATTTAGATATTAATAAAAACGAATATAAAAAATCAGATAATAAAATGCGTCGCGTTTAATGCGATTTAAGCTCAAAACGTGCTTTTTGCTAAAAACTCGCTTTTGACTAAAAAACTTTCAAAAGGCAATTTTTAATTAAAACGAATAATAAAAATCGTCGTTTTATGCTGATTTACGCGTTAAAACGCAGATTAAAGCTCAACTGCTGTTTTGCTAAAATAACATTCTCAAAGCTGTTTTGCTAAAAAACGTTCAAATATATAAATATTATAATAACGAATATTAATAAAAATTCGATTTTATGCTGTTTTACGCGTTTAAAACGCAGATTAAAGCTCAAAACGGCCGATTGCTAAAAATCATTGTGCTGTTTTAGATGTTGCAAATCGTTTTAAATAGAATATTAATTTAAAACGAATAATAAAAATTAGCGATAATATAAGTTTTCGCTTAAAACGCGTTTAAGCTCAAAACGGCTGTTTAAAATAACAATCAAGCATTTTGATGTAAATGTTCAAATAGAGCATATTTAACGAAAAAAAATTCGCCCTTTTATGTGTTTTACGCGTTAAAAAAGCAGATTAAAGCCCCAAAAAGGCTTTTTGTAAAAAAACATTTTGCATTTTTATTTGAAATCTTAAAAGGGGCAATATTTAAAAAAAACAATAAAAAATTCGTGTTTTATGGTTTTTCGGTTAAAAGCAGATTAAAGCCAAAAGTGCTGTTTTTAAAATAACATTTTAAGATTTTTTGGTTAAACGTTCAAATAGAAGCAATATTAATAAAAACGAATAATAAAAAATTCGTCGTTTTTATGCTGTTTACGCGTTAAAAAGCCGATTAAAGCTCAAAAAGTGCTGTTTGCTAAAATAAGCATTTTCAAGCATTTTAGATCGTTGAAATCGTTCAAATAGAAGCAATATTAATAAAAACGAATAATAAAAATTCGTCGTTTTTTTGCTGTTTTACGCGTTAAAACACCGATTAAAAGCTCAAAACGTGCTGTTTTGCTAAAATAAGCATTTTCAGGCATTTTTGGATCGTTGAAATCGTTCAAATAGAAGCAATTTAATAAAAACGAATAATAAAAATTCGTCGTTTTATGCTGTTTTGCGTTAAACGCAGGTTAAAGCTCAAAACGTGCTGTTTTTGCTAAAAATATTTTCAAGCATTTTAGATCGTTGAAATCGTTCAAATGACGCCCAAAATTAATAAAAACGAATAATAAAAATTTCGTCGTTTTATGCTGTTTTTCGCGTTAAAACGCAGATTAAAGCTCAAAACGTGCTGTTTTACTAAAATAAATATTTTCAAACATTTTAGATCGTTGAAATTGTTCAAAAGACGCAATATTAATAAAAACGGATAATAAAAAATTTCGTCGTTTTTATGCTGTTTTACGCGTTAAACGCAGATTAAAGCTCAAAACGTGCTGTTTTACTAAAATAAATATTTTCAAGCATTTTAGATCGGTTGAAATCGTTTAAATAGAAGCAATATTAATAAAACGAATAATAAAAATTTGTCGTTTTATGCTGTTCTACGCGTTAAAACGCAGATTAAAGCTTAAAACGAGCTGTTTTGCTAAAATAATCATTTTCAAGCATTTTTAGATCGTTGAAATCGTTCAAATAGACGCAATATTATAAAAACGAGTAATAAAAATTTCGTCGTTTTATGCTGTTCTACGCGTTAAAACGCAGATTAAAGCTCAAAACGTGCTGTTTTGCTAAAATAAGCATTTTCAAGCATTTTAGATCGTTGAAATCGTTTTAAATAGAAGCAATATTAATAAAAACGAATAATAAAAATTCGTCGTTTTATGCTGTTTTACGCGTTAAAACGCAGATTAAAGCTCAAACGTGCTGTTTTGTAAAATAAGCATTTTAAGCATTTTAGATCGTTGAAATCGTTCAAATAGAAGCAATATTAATAAAAACGAATAATAAAAATTTTGTCGTTTTATGCTGTTTTACGCGTTAAAACGCAGATTAAAGCTCAAAACGTGCTGTTTTGCTAAAATAAGCATTTTCAAGCATTTTAGATCGTTGAAATCGTTCAAATAGAAGAATATTAATAAAAACAAATAATAAAAAATTTCGTCGTTTTTATGCTGTTTCGCGTTAAAACGGGAGATTAAAGCTCAAAACGTGCTGTTTTGGAAATAAGCATTTCAAGCATTTTAGAACGTTGAAATCGTTAAATAGAAGCAATATTAATAAAAACGAATAATAAAAAATTCGTCGTTTTATGCTGTTTTACGCGTTAAACCAGTTAAAGCTCAAAACGTGCTGTTTTGATAAAATAATCATTTTCAAGCATTTTAGGTCGTTAAATCGTTCAAATAGACGCAATATTAATAAAACGAATAATAAAAATTTCGTCGTTTTATGCTGTTTTACGCGTTAAAAAGCAGATTAAAGCTCAAAACGTGCTGTTTTGCTAAAATAACATTTTAAGCATTTTAGGTGTTGAAATCGTTCAAATAGACGCAATATTAATAAAACGAATAATATAAAATTCGTCGTTTTATGCTGTTTTACGCGTTAAAACGCAGATTAAAACTCAAACGTGCTGTTTTGCTAAAATAAGCATTTTCAAGCATTTTAGATCGTTGAATCGTTCAAATAGAAGCAATATTAATAAAAACGAATAATAAAAATTCGTCGTTTTTATGCTGTTTTACGCGTTAAACACAGATTAAAGCTCAAAACGTGCTGTTTTGCTAAAATAATCATTTTCAAGCATTTTTGGGTCGTTGAAATCGTTCAAATAGAAGCAATATTAATAAAAACGAATAATAAAATATTCGTCGTTTTTTTGCTGTTTTACGCGTTAAAACGCAGGTTAAAGCTCAAAACGTGCTGTTTTGCTAAAATAAGCATTTTTAAGCATTTTAGATCGTTGAAATCGTTCAAATAGAGCAATATTAATAAAAAAAGAATAATAAAAATTTCGTCGTTTTATGCTGTTTTACGCGTTAAAACGCAGATTAAAGCTCAAACGTGCTGTTTTGCTAAAATAAGCATTTTCAAGCATTTTAGATCGTTGCAATCGTTCAAATAGAAGCAATATTAATAAAAACGAATAATAAAAAATTCGTCGTTTTATGCTGTTTTACGCGTTAAAATGCAGATTAAAGCTCAAAACGTGCTGTTTTGCTAAAATAATCATTTTCAAGCATTTTAGATCGTTAAATTGTTCAAATAGACGCAATATTAATAAAAACGAATAATAAAAATTCGTCGTTTTATGCTGTTTTACGCGTTAAAACGCAGATTAAACTCAAAACGTGCTGTTTTGCTAAAATAAGCATTTTAATCATTTTAGATGGTTGAAATCGTTCAAATAGAAGCATATTAATAAAAACGAATAATAAAAATTAGTCGTTTTATGCTGTTTTACGCGTTAAAACGCAGATTAAAGCTCAAAACGTGCTGTTTTGCTAAAATAATCATTTTTCAAGCATTTTAGAACGTTGAAATCGTTCAAATAGAAGCAATATTAATAAAAACGAATAATAAAAATTCGTCGTTTTATAGCTGTTTTACGCGTTAAAACGCAGATTAAAAACTCAAAACGTGCTGTTTTGATAAAATAATCATTTTCAAGCAATTTTAGATCGTTAAAATCGTTCAAATAGACGCATATTAATAAAAACGAATAATAAAAAATTTTGTCGTTTTTATGCTGTTTTACGCGTTAAAACGCAGATTAAAGCTCAAAACGTGCTGTTTTGCTAAAATAAGCATTTTTAAGCATTTTAGGTGGTTGAAATCGTTCAAATAGGAAGAATATTAATAAAAACGAATAATATAAAATTCGTCGTTTTTATGCTGTTTTACGCGTTAAAATGCAGATTAAAAGCTCAAAACGTGCTGTTTTGCTAAAATAAGCATTTTCAAGCATTTAGATCGTTGAAATCGTTCAAATAGAAGCAATATAATAAAAATCGAATAATAAAAAATTTGTCGTTTTATGCTGTTCTACGCGTTAAAACGCAGGTTAAAGCTCAAAACGTGCTGTTTTGCTAAAATAACAATTTTCAAGATTTTAAATCGTTGAAATTGTTAAATAGAGCAATATTAATAAAAAACAATTAAAAAAATTGCGTGTTTTTATGCTGTTTTCGCGTTGAAACGCAGATTAAATTAAAACGGCTTTTGCTAAAAAATATTTAAGCATTTTAAATCGTTGTAATTGTTCAAAGACAACAATTAAAAAAACGAAAAAATTCTGTTTTTATAGATTTTTACGATTAAACAGTTAAACTAAATTAGCAATTTTATAAAATAAATATTTTAAAATTTAGTCTTTTAATCGTTCAAATAGAAGCAATATTAAAAAACGATAAAAAAATTTTTCTTTATTTTCTAACGCTTAAAAGCAATTAAAGCTTAAAAACGATTTTTAAAATACATTTTCAAGTTTTTAATCGTTAAACTTAAAACCAATTAATAATTTTTAAAATAAAAAAATTTCACGTTTTATTGAATCTTACATTAAACAGATTAAACTAAAAACGCTATTAATGAAAATAAGCATTTTCAAGCATTTTACGCGTTAAACGTTAAAATAAATCAAATAATAAAAAAATAATAGAAATTTTGATCGTTTATAGTTGTTTTAGCGTTAAAAGCAGATTAAAAAAAAATTAATCATAAAAAAATGTTTTATTTTAGGTTAAATCGCAATAAAGTAAAAGTTAAACAAAATAAAAATTTGATTTATTGTTTTAAACGTTAAAAAGAATAAATAAAAAAAGATTAATTTTGTTAAAATCATTTTTAAGCGTTTTAGTCGTTAAAACGTTCAAAAGTCGCAATTATTAAAAAAAATTTTAAAATTTCGTCGTTAAATCGTTAATAACGTAAAAACGAAAATAAAATAAAAATCGTGTTTTTTGTAAAATAGTTAATTTCAAGCTTTTAGGTTTAAAACTTCAAATAGCATATTAAAAAAGCATAATAAAAATTTGTAATTTAATGTTATACGTTAATAAGAGATTAAAGCTAAAATCAGTTTTTCAAAATAGCTTTTGTAACATTTTAAGGTTGAAATGTTCAAATAGAAGGAATATTAATAAAAACGAATAATAAAATTCGTTTTTATGTTTTCGTTAAACGCAGATTAAAAGCTTAAACGATGCTGTTTTACTAAAATAAAATTTTCAAGCATTTTAGATCGTTGAAATCGTTCAAAAGAAAATATTAAAAAACGAATAATAAAAATTTCGTTTTATGCTGTTTTACGTTAAAACACAGATTAAAACTAAAACGTGCGTTTTGTAAAATAAGCATTTTCAACTTTAGGATCTTGAAATCGTTAAAAGAAGCAATATTAATAAAAACGAATAATAAAATATTTGTCTTTTATGTTTTTAGCGTTAAAACGCAGATTAAAAGCTCAAAACGTGCTGTTTTGCTAAAATAACATTTTAACATTTAGATCGTTGAAACGTTTATAAAGAAATTATAAAATATAATAAAAATTTGTCGTTTTATTGTTTTACGCGTTAAAACGCAGATTAAAACTCAATTTTGCTGTTTTGCTAAAATAAGCATTTTAAGATTTAAATCGTTGCAATCTTAAATAGAAGCAATATTAAAAAATAATATGAAATTTTCGTTTTACGCTATTAAACGTTAAAAAAATTAAATTCAAAGCTTTTTGTTAAAATGTATTTAAGCAATAGTTTAAAAATTAAATTTGAGTAATTTTAATAAAACGAGTAATAAAAATAGTTAATCGTTAAAATGCGTTTAAGTTAGCTAAAACGTGCTTTTGCTAAATAAGCATTTTAATGCAAAATAATTGGTAAATCGTTCAAATAATCGTTTAATAAAACAGAATAAAAAAAATTAGTGTTTAATGTTTTCGTTTAAAACATTAAAAGCTTTAAAATCGTTTTAAAATAACAATTTTAAAAAATTTTAACATTTTAATCGTTAAATAGACAATATTAATAAAAACATTAATAAAAACTTAATAATTTTTCGTTTAAACGAGATTTAAAGCTTAAAACGCATTTGATAAAATAAATTTGTTTTTAATCTTAATCGTTAAATAGAAATTAAATAAATAGAAAAATAAAATTTTCGTTTTATATTTTCGCGTTAAAGAGATTTAATAAAATGCGATTTCTCAAAAAGCTTTTTAAAACATTTAGTTGGTTGAAATTTTAAATAGAAAATATTAATAAAAACAATAAAATAAAATTTCGTTTTTATGCTGTTTTACGCGTTAAAAAGATTAAATAAAACGTGCTGTTTGTAATAAAACATTTAAGCATTTAGTTGAAATCGTTCAAATAGAAGCAATATTAATAAAAAATAAAAAAAATTTCGTTTTATGCTTTTTACGCGTTAAAACGCAGTTAAAGCTCAAAACGTGTGTTTTGCAAAAAACTTTCAAGCATTTTAGACGTTGAAATCGTTCAAATAGACGCAATATTAATAAAAACAATAATAAAATTTCGTCGTTTTATGCTGTTTTACGCGTTAAAACGCAGATTAAAGCTCAAAGTGCTGTTTTTGCTAAAATAAGCATTTTCAAGCATTTTAGATCGTTGAAATCGTTCAAATAGACGCAATATTAATAAAAACGAATAATAAAAATTTCGTCGTTTTATGCTGTTTCACGCGTTAAAACGCAGATTAAAGCTCAAAACGTGCTGTTTTGCTAAAATAAGCATTTTCAAGCATTTTAGATCGTTGAAATCGTTCAAATAGAAGCAATATTAATAAAAACGAATAATAAAAATTTCGTTGTTTTTATGCTGTTTTACGCGTTAAAACGCAGGTTAAAGCTCAAAACGTGCTGTTTTGCTAAAATAATCATTTTCAATCATTTTAGATCGTTGAAATCGTTCAAATAGACGCAATATTAATAAAAACGAATAATAAAAATTTCGTCGTTTTATGCTGTTTTACGCGTTAAAACGCAGAATTAAGCTCAAAACGTGCTGTTTTGGTGAAATAAGCATTTTCAAGCATTTTAGATCGTTGAAATCGTTCAAATAGAAGCAAAATTAATAAAAACGAATAATAAAAATTTCGTCGTTTTTATGCTGTTTTACGTGTTAAAACGCAGATTAAAGCTCAAAACGTGCTGTTTTGCTAAAATAATCATTTTCAATCATTTTAGTTTGAAATCGTTCAAATAGACGCAATATTAATAAAAACGAATAATAAAATCGTCGTTTTTATGTTGTTTTACGCGTTAAAACGCAGATTAAAGCTCAAAACGTGCTGCTCAAAACGTGCTGTTTTCTTAAAATAACATTTTCCCAAACATTTTAGATCGTTGAAATCGTTTTAAATAAAGCAATATTAATAAAAAAACAATAATAAAAAAAATTTGTCGTTTTTTTGTTTTTTACGCGTTAAAACGCAGATTAAGCTCAAAACTGCTGTTTTTCTAAAATAATCATTTTTTAAGCATTTTAGATCGTTGAAATCGTTTTAAATAGACCAAAAATTAATAAAAAAAGAATTATAAAAATTTCGTCGTTTTAAAGCTGTTTTACGCGTTAAAGGCGGGTTAAATCTCAAAAAAGTGCTGTTTTGCTAAAATAAGCATTTTCAAGCATTTTAGATCGTTGAAATCGTTAAAAAATAAAACAATATTAATAAAAAGAATAATAAAAAAACGTCGTTTTTTGCTGTTTTCGCGTTAAAACGCAGATTAAAAATCAAAACGTGCTGTTTTGCTAAAATAAAATATTCCCCGGGAGATCGTTGAAATCGGGTTAAAAGGGGAAACAATATTTAAAAAAAACGAATAATAAAAAAAATTTGTCGTTTTATGCTTTTTTTTACCCCGTTAAAACGCAGATTAAAACTCAAAACCCTGCTGTTTTGCTAAAATAATCATTTTCAAGCATTTTAGATCCGGAAAACGTTCAAATGGACGCAATATTAATAAAAAAGAATAATAAAAAATTTTGTCGTTTTTTTTGCTGTTTTTCCTTAAAAAAAGCAGATTAAAAACTCAAAACTGTTGTTTTTTCTAAAATAAGCATTTTCAAGCATTTTTTTGATCGTTGAAATCCCTTTTAAATAGAAGCAATATTAATAAAAACGAATAATAAAAAATTCGTCGTTTTTATGCTGTTTTACGCGTTAAAACGAAATAAAAGGGTCAAAACGTGCTGTTTTGCTAAAATAACCATTTTCAAAAACATTTTAGATCGTTGAAATCCCTTCAAATAGACCAAAAATTTATAAAAAAGAATAATAAAAATTTCGTCGTTTTTTTTCTGTTTTACGCGTTAAAACGCAGATTAAAACTCAAAAAAGTGCTGTTTTGCTAAAAAAGCATTTTAAACATTTTTTGATGGTTGAAATCGTTCAAATAAACAATATTAATAAAAAGAAAAATAAAAAAATTTGTCGTTTTTATGCTGTTTTAAAGCGTTAAAACGCGGGGTTAAAAACTCAAAACGTTCTTTTTTTGCTAAAATAATCATTTTCAAGCATTTTTAATCGTTGAAATCGTTCAAAAAGACGCAAATTTAAAAAAAACGAATAATAAAAAAATTTTGTCGTTTTTATGCTGTTTTACGCGTTAAAACGCCCGATTTTTAGCTCAAAACATGTTGTTTTGCTAAAATAAAAAATTTTTAAAACATTTTTAGACCGTTGAAATCGTTCAAATAGAAAAAATTTAAAAAAAGAATAATAAAAAAAATTTTTCGTTTTATGCTGTTTTACGCGTTAAAAAGCAGATTAAAACTCAAAAAGTGCTGTTTTGCTAAAATAATCATTTTTTAAAATTTAAAATCGTTGAAATCGTTTTTAAATAGACCCAAATATTAATAAAAAAGAAATAATAAAAAATTTTGTCGTTTTTTAAAACTGTTTTTACCCCGTTAAAACACAGATTAAAACTCAAAACGTTCGTTTTGCTAAAATAAAAACATTTTTCAAGGGATTTTGATCGTTGGGGAAAACGTTTAAATAGAAACAATATTTTAAAAACGAAAAAATTTTTCGTTTTATGCTTTTTTTGCGTTAAAAAGCAGATTAAAACTCAAAAACAGTTTGTTTTCAAAATAATCATTTTTAAGCATTTTAGATGGGAAATCGTTCAAAAAAAACGCAATATTAATAAAAAAAAGAATAATAAAAAATTTGTCGTTTTTTTGCTGTTTTACGCGTTAAAACGCGATTGGCTCAAAACGTGCTTTTTCTAAAATAAGCATTTTCAAGACAGATCGTTGGGAAAACGTTCCCAAAAAAAAATAATTTAAAAACGAATAATAAAAATTCGTCGTTTTTTTGCTGTTTTACGCCCCTTAAAACGCAGGTAAACTCAAAACCGGCAAAATAATCATTTTCAAACATTTTAGATCCCTTGAAATCCCTTTTAAATAGGCCTTTTTAATAAAAAAAAGAATTATAAAAAAATTTTGTCCCTTTTTTTGCTGTTTTTCGCGTTAAAGGCGATTAAATCTCAAAAATTTTTTTTGCTAAAATAAATTTTTAAAAAAATTTTTTTATGTTGAAAAACGTTTTAAATAAAAAGCAATATTAATAAAAAGAATAATAAAAAAATCGTGAAAAGCTTTTTTTTCGCGTTAAAACGCAGATTAAAAATCAAAACGTGCTGTTTTGCTTAAAAAAATCATTTTCAAGCAAGGGGTCGTTGAAATCCCTTCAAAAAAGACGCAATATTAATAAAAACGAATAATAAAAAATTTTGTCGTTTTTAAAGCTTTTTTTTTACGCGTTAAAACGCAGTTAAACTCAAAAAATTTCCCTTTTGCTTTTAAAAAAACATATTCAAGCATTTTAAAATCGTTGAAATCGTTCAAAAAAGAAGCAATATTAATAAAAAAAGGTAATAAAATTCGTCGTTTTATGCTTTTTTTGCGTTTAAAAAGGTTAAACTCAAAACGTCTGTTTTGCTAAAATAATCATTTTCAAGCATTTTTTGATCGTTTGGGAAAACGTTTTAAATGGACGCAATATTAATAAAAAAAGGGGTAATAAAAAATTTCCCCTCGTTTTTTTTGCTGTTTTACGCATTAAAACGCAGATTAAAAATCAAAACGTGTTGTTTTGCTTTTAAAAAAAGCATTTTCCCAAACTTTTGAAACGTTGGGAAAACGTTCAAATAAACAATATTAATAAAAACGAATAATAAAAAAATTTGTCGTTTTTTTTGCTTTTTTTACCCTTAAAACGCAGGTAAAGCTCAAAAAGGGGCGTTTTTAAAAAAAACCATTTTCAAAACATTTTTTTGATCGGTTTAAATCGTTCAAATAGAGCAATATTTATAAAAAAAGAATAATAAAAAATTTTGTCGTTTTTTAACTTTTTTACGCGTTAAAAACCAGATTAAAACTCAAAACGTGCTGTTTTTTTCTAAAATAAAAACATTTTTTTAAACATTTTTTGATGGTTGGGAAAAACCCTTCAAAATAAACAATAATTTAAAAAAAACGAATAATAAAAAAATTCGTCGTTTTTAAAGCTGTTTTACGCGAAAAAGCAGGTTAAAACTCAAAACGTGCTGTTTTTCTAAAATAATCATTTCAAAACATTTTAGATCGTTTTAAATCGTTCAAATAGACGCAATATTAATAAAAACGAATAATAAAAAAATTTTGTCGTTTTTTTTTGCTGTTTTTTCGCGTTAAAACGCAGATTATAGCTCAAAAAATGTTGTTTTTTCTAAAATAAAATTTTTTAAGCATTTTAGACCGTTGAAAAACGGTTTAAATAGAAGCAATATTAATAAAAAAATAATAAAAAAATTTTTCGTTTTTTTTGCTGTTTTACGCGTTAAAAAAGCAGATTAAAACTCAAAACGTGCTGTTTTGCTAAAATAATTTTTCAAACATTTTAGATCGTTGAAATCCCTTCAAATAGACGCAATATTAAAAAAAAACGAATAATAAAAATTTCGTCGTTTTTTTGCTGTTTTTTCGCGTTTTAAAAAACAGATTAAAATAAAACGTGCTGTTTTCTAAAATAAGCATTTTCAAGCATTTTAGATCGTTGAAATCGTTCCAATAAAAAGCAATATTTATAAAAAAAGAATAATAAAAAAATTTGTCGTTTTTTTGCTGTTTTTCCGGGTTAAAACCCCAGATTAAACTCAAAACGTGCTGTTTTCTAAAAAAATCATTTTTAAGCATTTTAGATCGTTGAAATCGTTCAAAAAAACGCAATATTAATAAAAACGAATAATAAAAAAATTTTGTCGTTTTTTTTGCTGTTTTTCGCGTTAAAAAGCAGATTAAAACTCAAAACGGGTTTTTTCTAAAATAAGCATTTTCAAAACATTTTTAGATCGTTGAAATCGTTCAAATAAAAACCAAATTTAAAAAAAACGAATAATAAAAATTCGTCGTTTTTTTTGCTGTTTTACGCGTTAAAAAGCAGGTAAAAAAACAAAAAGTGCTGTTTTTTTTCCCAAAATAATAATTTTTAAAGGGTTTTTTGATCGTTGAAATCCCGGTAAAAAGACGCAATATTTATAAAAACGAATAAAAAAAATTTCGTTTTTTATGCTTTTTTGCTTAAAAAGCAGATTAAAGCTCCAAAAAAGTGCTGTTTTGCTAAAATAAGCATTTTTTAAACATTTTTTGATGGTTGAAATCGTTCAAATAAACAATATTAATAAAAAAAGAATTAAAAAAAATTCCCTCGTTTTTTTTTGCTTTTTTTTACCCGTTAAAAAGCAGGTTAAAGCCCAAAAAGTGCTGTTTTGGGAAAAATAATCATTTTCAAACATTTTAGATCGTTGAAATCGTTCAAATGGGCAATTTAATAAAAAAGAATAATAAAAAAAATTTTTCGTTTTTTTGCTGTTTTACGCGTTAAAAAACCAGTTATAGCTCAAAACATGTTGTTTTTTCTTAAATAAATTTCCCAAACATTTTAGACCGTTGGGAAAACGTTCAAATAGAAACTATTAATAAAAAAAAGGAAAAAAAAAAAAAATTCGTCGTTTTTATGCTGTTTTACGCGTTAAAAAGCAGATTAAAGCTCAAAACGTCTTTTTGCTTTTAAAAAAATCATTTTCAAAAACGTTGAAATTGTTTTAAAAAAGACGCAATATTAAATAAAAAACGAATAATAAAAAAAATTTTGTCGTTTTATCTGTTTTGCGTTAAAACGCAGATTAAAAAATTTTAAAACGTGCTGTTTTGGGAAAAAAAAGCATTTTCAAAACATTTTTTGATCGTTGAAATGTCAAATGAAGCAATATTTAAAAAAACGAAAAAAAAAAAATTCGTCGTTTTTTTGTTTTTACCCCGTTAAAAAAGCAGATTAAAGCTCAAAACGTGCTGTTTTGCAAAAAATAATCATTTTCAGAAGCATTTTTAGATCATTTGAAATCGTTTCAAATAGACGCAATATTAATAAAAACGAATAATAAAAATTTCGTCGTTTTATGCTGTTTTACGCGTTAAGAAAACGCAGATTAAACTCAAAGGTGCTGTTTTGCTAAAATAAGCATTTTCAAGCATTTTAGATCGTTCAAATAGAAACAATATTAATAAAAACGAATAATAAAAATCGTCATTTTTATGCTGTTTTTACGCGTTAAAACGCAGATTAAAAACTCAAAACGCGTGCTGTTTTGCTTTAAAATAAGCATTTTTCAAAGCATTTTTAGATCGTTGAAATCGTTTACGTTCAAATAGAAGCAACAGTAATAAAAAACGAATAATAAAAATTCGTCGTTTTACATGCTGTTTACGTGTTAAAACGCAGATTAAAGCCTCAAAACGTGCTGTTTTTGCTAAAATCATCATTTTTCAAGCGGCATTTTAGATCGTTGAAATCGTTCAAATAGACGCAATTAATAGAGAAACGAATAATAAAAATTTCACGTCGCGTTTTTATGCTGTTTTACGCGTTAAAACGCAGATTAAAGCTCAAAACGTGCTGTTTTGCTAAAATAAGCATTTTCAAGCATTTTTAGATGCGTTTGGGGAAATCGTTTCAAATGAAGCAATATTAATAAAAACGAATAATAAAAATTCGTCGTTTTTATGCTGTTTTTACGCGTTAAAACGCAGGTAAAGCTCAAAACGTTCTGTTTTGCTAAAATAACCATTTTCAAGCATTTTACAGATCGTTGAACTCGTTTTCAAATAGACGCAATATTAATAAAAACGAATAATAAAATTTCGTCGTTTTTATGCTGTTTTACGCGTTAAAACGCAGATTATAGCTCAAAACGTGTTGTTTTGCTTCAAAATAAAATTTTCAAGCATTTTAGACCGTTGATCGTTCAAAATAGAGAAGCAATATTAATAAAAAGCAGATAATATAAAAAAATTCGTCGTTTTTTATGCTGTTTTACGCGTTAAAACGCGCAGATTAAAAGAGAAACCAAAACGTGCTGTTTTTGCTAAAATAATCATTTTCAAGCATTTTTAAATCGTTGAAATTGTTCAAATAGACGCAATATTAATAAAACGAATAATAAAAATTTCGTCGTTTTTTATGCTGTTTACGCGTTAAAAACGCAGATTAAAGAAAGCTCAAAAACATTAACAGCTTTACTAAAATAAATATTTTCAAGCACTTTAGATCGTTGAAATCGTTCAAATGGAAGCAATATTAATAAAACGAATAATAAAAATTTCGTCGTTTTATGCTGTTCTACGCGTTAAAACGCAGATTAAAACTCAAAACGATGCTGTTTTGCAAAAAATAATCATTTTCAAACGCATTTGAATCATTGAAATCGTTCAAATAGACGCAATATTAATAAAAACGAATAATAAAATTTCATTACGTTTTTTATGCTGTTTTACGCGTTAAAACGCAGATTAAAGCTCAAGGAATTGCTGTTTTGCTAAAATAAGCATTTTCAACATTTTAGATCGTTCAAAATAGAAGCAATATTAATAAAAACGAATAATAAAATCGTCGTTTTTTATGCTGTTTTACGCGTTAAACACAGATTAAACTCAAAACGTGCTGTTTTGCTAAAATAAAGCATTCAAGCATTTTAGATCGTTGAAATCGTTGCAAATAGAAGCAATATTAATAAAAAAACGAATAATAAAAAATTCGTCGTTTTTATACTGTTTGCATGATGTTAAAACGCAGATTAAAAGCTCAAAACGTGCTGTTTTGCTAAAATCATCATTTTCAAACACATTTAGATCGTTGAAATCGTTCAAAATAGACGCAATATTAATAAAAACGAATAATAAAAATTTCGTCGTTTTATGCTGTTTTACGCGCGTTAAAACGCAGATTAAAGCTCAAAACGTGCTGTTTTGCTAAAATAATAAAAGCATTTTCAAGCATTTTTAGATCATTTGAAATCGTTCAAATAGAAGCAATATTAATAAAAACGAATAATAAAAATTCGTCGTTTTTATGCTGTTTACGCGTTAAACGCAGAGTAAACTCAAAACGTTCTGTTTTGCTAAAATAACCATTTTCAAGCATTTTGAATCGTTGAAATCGTTCAAACGAACGCAATAGTAATAAAAAACGAATAATAAAATTTCGTCGTTTTATGCTGTTTACGCGTTAAAACGCAGATTAAAACTCAAAACGTGCTGTTTTGCTAAAATAAGCATTTTTTAAGCATTTTAGATGGATTTGAAATCACGTTCAAATAAAACAATATTAATAAAAACGAATAATAAAAAATTCGTCGTTTTTATGCTGTTTTTACGCGTTCAAAACGCAGGTTAAAGCTCAAAACGTGCTGTTTTGCGAAATAATCATTTTCAAGCATTTTAGATCGTTGAAATCGTTCAAATAGACGCAATATTAATAAAACAGATAATAAAAATTTCGTCGTTTTATGCTGTTTTTACGCGTTAAAACGCCTGAATTAACTCAAAACGTGTTGTTGTTTTGCTAAAATAAGAATTTTCAAGCATTTTAGACCGTTGAAATCGTTCAAATAGAAGCAATATTAATAAAAATCGAATAATAAAAATTCGTCACGTTTTTATGCTGTTTTACGCGTTAAAACGCAGATTAAAAGCTCAAAACGTGCTGTTTTGCTAAAATAATCACCAGAAAGCATTTTTAAATCGTTGAAATTGTTCAAATAGACGCAATATTAATAAAAACGAATAATAAAAATTTCGTCGTTTTTATGCTGTTTTACATACGTTAAAACACCCAGATTAAAAGCTCAAAAACGTGCTGTTTTGCTAAAATAATCATTTTCAAAAAGCATTTTAAATCGTTGAAATTGTTCAGAATAGACGCAATATTAATAAAAACGAATAATAAAAATTCGTCGTTTTATGCTGTTCTACGCGTTAAAACGCAGATTAAAACTCAAAACGACTGTTTTGCTAAAATAATCATTTCAAGCAGTTTTAGATCATTTGAAATCGTTCAAATAGACGCAATATTAATAAAAACGAATAATAAAATTTCGTCGTTTTTACATGCTGTTTTACGCGTTAAACGCAGATTAAAGCTCAAAACATTGCTGTTTTCTAAAATAAGCATTTTCAGAAGCATTTTAGATCGTTGAAATCACGTTTCAAAATACAAGAAGCAATATTAATAAAAACGAATAATAAAAATTCGTCGTTTTTATGCTGTTTTACGTTAAAACGCAGATTAAAGCTCAAAACGTGCTGTTTTGCTAAAATCATCATTTTTCAAGCATTTTAGATCGTTGAAATCGTTTCAAGCAGACGCAATATTAATAAAAACGAATAATAAAATTTCGTCGTTTTGGCATGCTGTTTTACGCGTTAAAACGCCGATTAAAGCTCAAACGTGCTTTGTTTTAGCTAAAATAAAGCAATTTCAAGCATTTTAGATCGTTGAAATCGTTCAAATAGAAGCAATATTAATAAAAACAGATAATAAAAATTCTGTGTCGTTTTTTATGCTGTTTTACGCGTTGAAACGCAGATTAAAAGCTCAAAACGTACTGTTTTGCTAAAATAATCACATTTTCAAGCATTTTAGATCGTTGAAATCGTTCAAAATAGACGCAATATTAATAAAAACGAATAATAAAAATTTCGTCGTTTTATGCTACTTTTTACGCGTTAAAACGCAGATTAAAGCTCAAAACGTGCTGTTTTGCTAAAATAAGCATTTTCAAGCATTTAGATGGTTTAAATCGTTTTCAAATAGAAGCTTAATATTAATAAAAACGAATAATAAAAATTCGCCGTTTTTATGCTGTTTGCTTGCTAAAACGCAGATTAAAACTCAAAACGTGCTGTTTTTGCTAAAATAATCATTTTCAAGCATTTTAGATCGTTGAAATCGTTCAAATAGACGCGCAATATTAATAAAAACGAATAATAAAAATTTCACGTCGTTTTTTATGCTGTTTACGCGTTAAAACGCAGATTAAAGCTCAAAACGCGTGCTGTTTTGCTGGAAATAAACATTTTTAAGCATTTTGGAGTAGTTTGAAATCGTTCAAATGAGAAGCAATATTAATAAAAACGAATAATGGCAAAATTTGTCACGTTTTTTATACTTATTTTGCGCGTTAAAACGCAGATTAAAGCTCAAAATATTGCTGTTTTGCTAAAATAATCATTTTTCAAGCATTTTTAGATCGTTGAAATCACGTTCCGATAAGGCTTACCGGTATTAATAAAAACGAATAATAAAAATTTCGTCGTTTTTATGCTGTTTATTCGTTAAAACGCCGATTAAAGAACTCAAAACGTGCTGTTTTGCTAAAATAAGCATTTTCAAGCATTTTTAGATCGCTGAAATCGTTCAAATAGAAGCAATATTAAAGCAGATAATAAAAATTTCGTCGTTTTTATGCTGTTTACGCGTTAAAACACCGATTAAAGCTCAAAACGTGCTGTTTTGCTAAAATAAAGCATTTTCAGGCATTTAGGATCGTTGAAATCGTTCAAATAGAAGCAATGGCTTAATAAAAAACGAATAATAAAAATTCGTCGTTTTTTTATGCTGTTTTTACTTGGGTAAAACGCAGATTAAAGCTCAAAACGTGCTGTTTTGCTAAAATAATCATTTCAAGCATTTTAGATCGTTGAAATCACGTTCAAATGGGCACAATGATAATAAAACAGATAATAATAAAAATTTCGTCGTTTTTATGCTGTTTACGCGTTAAAGCAGATTAAAGCTCAAAACGTGCTGTTTTACTAAAATAAATATTTTCAAGCATTTTAGATCGTTGAAATCGTTCAAATAAAACGTAATAAAACGAATAATAAAAATTTCGTCGTTTTTATGCTGTTTTGCAACACCGATTAAACTCAAAACGTGCTGTTTTGCTGAAATACATTTTCGAGGCATTTGGGATCGTTGAAATCGTTCAAATAGAAGAAATATTGGCAAAACGAATAATAAAAAATTCGTCGTTTTTATGTATTTTACGCGTTAAAACGCAGGTTAAAGCTAAAACGTGCTGTTTTGCTAAAATAATCATTATCAAGCATTTTAGATCGTTGAAATCGTTCCGAATAGACGCAATATTAATAAAAACGAATAAAAAAAATTTCGTCGTTTTATGCTGTTTTACGCGTTAAGCGATTAAAGTAAAACGTGCTGTTTGATAAAATAATCATTTTCAAAAGCATTTTAGATCGTTAAAATCGTTCAAATAGACGCAATATTAATTAAAACGAATAGCTTAAAAATTTCGTCGTTTTATGCTGTTTGCCGTTAAAACTTGCCAGATTAAAGAAACTCAAAAACGTGCTGTTTTGCTAAAATAAACATTTTTAAGCATTTTAGGTTGTTGAAATCGTTCAAATAGAAGGAATATTAATAAAAACGAATAATATAAAATTCGTCGTTTTTATGCTGTTTACGTGTTAAAACGCAGATTAAAGCAAAACGTGCTGTTTACACTAAAATAAATATTTTCAAGCATTTTAGATCGTTGAAATCGTTCAAATGAAACAATATTAATAAAAAAACGAATAATAAAAATTTCGTCGTTTTTATGCTATGTTTTACGCGTTAAAACACTACAGATTAAAGAAGCTCAAAACGTGCTGTTTTGCTAAAATAAGCATTTTCAAGCATTTTAGGATCGTTGAAATCGTTCAAATAGAAACGTAATGTAAAAATCGAATAATAAAAAATTTGTCACGTTTTAGTAATACTTATTTTACGCGTCAAAACGCAGGTTAAAGCTCAAAACGTGCTGTTTTGCTAAAATAATCATTTTCAAGCATTTAGATCACGTTGAAATCGTTAAAATAGACGCAATATTAATAAAAACTAATAATAAAAGGTACCGTCGTTTTATGCTGTTTACGCGTTAAAAACGCAGATTAAGCTCAAAACGTGCTGTTTGCTAAAAGATTATCATTTTCAAGCATTTTTAGATCGTTGAAATCGTTCAAATAGACGCAATATTAATAAAAACGAATAATAAAAATTTCGTCGTTTGTGTATGCTGTTTTGCGTTAAAACGCAGATTAAAGCTCAAAACGCGATGCTGTTTGCTAAAATAATCATTTTCAAGCATTTTAAATCGTTTGAAATTACCGGAAATAGACGCAATATTAATAAAACACGACTGGCAAAATTCGTCGTTTTATGCTGTTTACGCGTTAAAACGCAGATTAAAGCTCAAAACGTGCTGTTTTGCTAAAATAATCATTTTCAAGTATTTTTAAATCGTTGAAATTGTTCCAAATAGACGCAATATTAATAAAAACGGATAATAAAAATTTCGTCGTTTTTTATGCTGTTTTACGCGTTAAAACGCAGATTAAAGCTCAAAACGTGCTGTTTTACTAAAATAAATATTTTCAAGTATTTTGAATCCCGTTGAAATCGTTCAAATAGAAACAATATTAATAATAAAAAACGAAGATAATAAAAAATTCGTCGTTTTTATGCTGTTCTACGCGTTAAAACGCAGATTAAAGCTTAAAACGAAGCGTTTTATCATCGACTGGGTCGTTGAAATCGTTAATGGTCAGTGTTGTATTTTTACGCGTTAAAACGCAGATTAAAGCTCAAAACGTGCTGTTTTTGCTAAAATGGCATTTTTAATCATTTTTAGATGGTTGAAATCGTCAAATAGAAGCAATATTAATAAAAACGAATAATAAAAATTAGTCGTTTTTATGCTGTTTACGCGTTAAAACGCAGATTAAAGCTCAAAACGTGCTGTTTAGCTAAAATAATCATTTTTCGAAGAAGCATTTTAGATCGTTTGAAACCGTTCCAAAATAGACCTGTAATATTAATAAAGCGAATAATAAAAATTTCGTCGTTTTTATGCTGTTTTACGCGTTAAAACGCAGATTAAAACTCAAAACGATGTATTTTGATAAAAATAATCATTTTCAAGCATTTTAGATCGTTAAAAATCGTTCAAATAGACACCAATATTAATAAAAACGAATAATACAAAAAATTTCGTCGTTTTATGCTGTTTTACGCGTTAAAACGCAGATTAAAATCAAAACGTGCTGTTTTGCTAAAATAAGCATTTTCAAGCATTGGGATCGTTGAAATCGTTCAGAAATAGAAGCAATATTAATAAAAATCGAATAATAAAAAATTTGTCGTTTTTATGCTGTTTTACGCGTTAAAACGCGGGTTAAAGCTCAAAACGTGCTGTTTTGCTAAAATAATAATAATCATTTTCAAGCATTTTTAGATCGTTGAAATCGTTAAAATAGACGCAATATTAATAAAAAAGTAATAATAAAAATTTTCGTCGTTTTTAGCTGTGCTGTTTACGCGTTAAAACGCAGATTTAAAAGCTCAAAACGTGCTGTTTACTTCAAAATAAACATTTTCAGAAGCATTTTAGATGTTGCAATCGTTCAAAATAGAAGCAATATTAATAAAAAACGAATAATAAAAATTCGTCGTTTTTAACTGCTGTTTTTGCGCGTTAAAATGCAGATTAAGCTCAAAACGTGCTGTTTTGGTAAAATAATCATTTTCAAGCATTTTTAGATCGTTGAAATTGTTCAAATGGAGCGCAATATTAATAAAAAGCAATAATAAGAATTTCGTCGTTTTTTATGCTGTTTACGCGTTAAAACGCAGATTAAAACTCAAAACGTGCTGTTTTGCTAAAATCATCATTTTTCAAGCATTTTAGATCGTTGAAATCGTTCAAATAGACACCAATATTAATAAAAACGAATAATAAAAATTTCGTCGTTTTATGCTGTTTTTACGCGTTAGAAACGCAGATTAAAGCTCAAAACGTGCTGTTTTGCTAAAATAAGCATTTTCAAGCATTTTAGATCGTTGAAATTGTTTAAATAGGACAATATTAATAAAAAACGAATAATAAAAATTTCGTTGTTTTATGCTGTTTTACGCGCGTTAAAACGCAGATTAAAGCTAAAACGTGCTGTTTTGGTAAAACAAGCATTTTCAAACATTTTAGAACGTTGAAATCGTTCAAATAGAAGAATTAATAAAACGAATAAAAAAATTCGTCGTTTTATGCTGTTTTACGCGTTAAAACGAGATTAAAGCTCAAAACGTGCTGTTTTGCTTTAAAAAAAGCATTTTCAAGCATTTTAGATCGTTGGGAAAAGTTCAAATAGAAGCAATATTAAAAAAAAAAGAATAATAAAAATTTCGTCGTTTTATGCTGTTTTACGCGTTAAAAACCAGATTAAAAGCTCAAAAAGTCTGTTTTGCTAAAATAAGCATTTTTAAGCATTTAGGGTCGTTGAAACGTTCAAATAGAAGCAAAAATTAATAAAAACGAATAATAAAAAAATTTGTCGTTTTATAAGGTTTTACGCGTTAAAACGCAGTTAAAGCTCAAAACGTGCGTTTTGCTAAAATAATCATTTTCAAGCATTTTAGATCGTTGAAATCGTTCAAATAGACGCATATTAATAAAAACGAATAATAAAAATTTGTCGTTTATATGCTGTTTTACGCGTTAAAACGCAGATTGCTCAAACGTGCTGTTTTGCTAAAATAAGCATTTCAAGCATTTTAGATCGTTGAAACGTTCAAAAGACAATATTAATAAAAAACGAATAATAAAAATTCGTCGTTTTTTTGCTGTTTTACGCGTTAAAACGCAGATTAAAGCTCAAAACGGCTGTTTTGCTAAAAATAACATTTTCAAGTTTTTGGGTCGTTGAAATTGTTCAAATAGACGCAATATTAATAAAAACGAATAATAAAATTTCGTCGTTTTTTTGCTGTTTTACGCGTTAAAACGCAGATTAAAGCCCAAAACGGGTGTTTTACTAAAAAAAAATATTTTTAAGCATTTTAGATCGTTTAAATCGTTCAAATAGAAGCAATATTAATAAAAAAGAATAATAAAAATTCGTCGTTTTTATGGTGTTCTACGCGTTAAAACGCAGATTAAAGCTCAAAACGTGCTGTTTTGCTAAAATAAGCATTTTCAAGCATTTAGGATCGTTGAAATCGTTCAAATAGAAGCAATATTAATAAAAACGAATAATAAAAATTCGTCGTTTTATGCTGTTTTACCCCGTTAAAACGCAGGTTAAACTCAAAAAGTCTGTTTTTTCTAAAATAATCATTTTCAAGCATTTTAGATCGTTGAAATCGTTCAAATAGACGCAATATTAAAAAACGAATAATAAAAATTTTGTCGTTTATATGCTGTTTTACGCGTTAAAACGCAGATTAAACTCAAAACGGCTGTTTTGCTAAAATAAGCATTTTCAAGCATTTTAGATCGTTGAAATCGTTCAAATAGAAGCAATATTAATAAAAACGAATAATAAAATTCGTCGTTTTATGCTGTTTTACGCGTTAAAACGCAGATTAAACTCAAAACGTGCTGTTTTGCTAAAATAATCATTTTCAGCGTTTTAGATCGTTGAAATTGTTCAAATAGACGCAATATTAATAAAAACGAATAATAAAAATTTCTGTCGTTTTATGCTGTTTTACGCGTTAAAACGCAGATTAAAGCTCAAAACGTGCTGTTTTACTAAAATAAATATTTTCAAGCATTTAGATCGTTGAAATCGGTTCAAAAGAAGCAATATTAATAAAAAAGAATAATAAAAATTCGTCGTTTTTATGCTGTTTTACGCGTTAAAACGCAGATTAAACTCAAAACGTCGTTTTGCTAAAATAATCATTTTCAAGCATTTTTAGATCGTTGAAATCGTTCAAATAGACGCAATATTAATAAAAAACGAATAATAAAAATTTCGGATTTTTTCTTTTACGCGTTAAAACGCAGATTAAAAACTCAAAAAGTGCTGTTTTGCTAAAATTTAAACATTTTTTAAAAACTTTTTGAACGTTGAAATCGTTCAAATAGAAGCAATATTAATAAAAACGAATCCCAAAAATTTGTGGTTTTTTTGGGTGTTTTACGCGTTAAAACGCATTAAAAACTCAAAACGGCTGTTTTGCTAAAATAATCATTTTCAAGCATTTTAGATCGTTTAAATTGTTCAAATAGACGCAATATTAATAAAAAGGGAAAAATAAAAAAATTTTGTCGGGTTTTATTTTTTTACCCTTAAAACGCCGTTAAAAATAAACATGCTGTTTTGCTAAAATAAGCATTTTTTGGGAAATTTTTGATCGTTGAAATCGTTCAAATAGAAACAATATTAATAAAAACGAAAATAAAAATTTGTGTTTTTTTTGCTGTTTTACGCGTTAAAAAACCCGATTAAAAACTCAAAACGTGCTTTTTGCTAAAATAACATTTTCAAGCATTTTAGATCGTTGAAATCGTTCCCAAAAAGAAGGGGTATTAAAAACAAAAAACCCAATTAAAAATTCCCTCGTTTTTTTTGTTGTTTTTTCGCGTTAAAAAAAGCAGGTTAAAAACTCAAAACGTGCTGTTTTGCTAAAATAATTTTTTAAGCATTTTAGATCGTTTAAAAACGTTCAAATAGACGCAAAAATTAATATAATACGAATAATTAAAAACGGGCGTTTTTTTGCTGTTTTCGCGTTGAAAAGCAATTTAAAAACTCAAAAAACCCCGTTTTGCTAAAATAAGCATTTTCAAGCATTTTTGAACGGGTTGTTCAAATAGAAGCAATATTAATAAAAACGAATAATTACGTCGTTTTTTTTGCTGCTTTTTCCCTTAAAAAGCAGATTAAAACTCGAAACGTGCTGTTTTGCTAAAATAACATTTTCAAGCATTTTTGATCGTTGAAATCGTTTTAAATAGAAGCAATATTAATAAAAACGAATAATAAAAAAATTTTGTCGTTTTATGCTGTTTTACGCGTTAAAAAAGCAGATTAAAGCCCCAAAAAGGGTGTTTTCAAAAAACCCCTTTTTAAACATTTTTTGAACGTTGAAATCGTTCCCAAAAGGGCCAAAAATTAATAAAAAAAGAATAATAAAAAATTTTTTCCCCTTTTTTTGCTGTTTTTCGCGTTAAAACGCAGATTAAAAACCCCAAAACGTGTTTTTTTTGGAAAAAAAGCATTTTCAAAACATTTTAGATCGTTTAAACCGTTCAAATAGAAGCAATATTAATAAAAAAGAATAATTTCCCCTCGTTTTTTAAAATTTTTTTTTACCTTAAAAAAGCAGATTAAAACTCAAAACGTGCTTTTTTTCTAAAAAACATATTTTCGCTTTTTTAGATCGGGAAATCGTTCAAATGACGCAATTTTTAATAAAAACGGTAATAAAATTTCTGTTTTTTTGCTGTTTTTCGGGTTAAAAAAGCAGATTAAAGCTCAAAACGGGTGTTTTTAAAAAAAAAGCATTTTCAAGCATTTTTTGATCGTTGAAATCGTTCAAATAGAAGCAATATTAATAAAAAAGAATAATAAAAAAAATTCCCTCGTTTTTATGCTGTTTTACGCGTTAAAACGGGATTAAACCCCAAAAAGTGCTGTTTTGCTAAAAAAATCATTTTTCCCAAACATTTTAGATCGTTAAAATCGTTCAAAAGACGCAATATTTAAAAAAAAAAAACGAATAATAAAAAAATTTCGTCGTTTTTTTGCTGTTTTTCGCGTTAAAACGCAGATTTAAAACTCAAACGGGTGTTTTGGGAAAAAAAAGCATTTTCAAAACATTTTTAAAAGGTTTAAAAACGTTCAAATAGAAGAATATTAATAAAAACAATAATAAAAAAATTTGTCGTTTTTTATGCTTTTTTTTACGCTTAAAAAGCAGATTAAAAACTCAAAACGGCCCGTTTTTTTAAAATAATCATTTTTTAAGCATTTTTGATCTTGAAATCCCTTCAAAAAGCCTTTTTAATAAAAAAAACGAATAAAAAAATTTCGTCGTTTTTTTGCTGTTTTTTCGCGTTGCAGATTAAAGCTTTTAAAAAGTGCTGTTTTGCTAAAAAAAAGCATTTTCAAAAATTTTTGGGAAAGTTGACACGTTCAAATAAAGCAATATTAATAAAAAAAGAATAATAAAAAATTCGTCGTTTTATGCTGTTTTTCGCGTTAAAACGCAAAACTCAAAACATGCTGGGTTTTTCTAAAAAAAATCATTTTTAAGCATTTTTGGGTCGTTGAAATCGTTCAAATAGACGCAATATTAATAAAATGCGAATAATAAAATTTCGACGTTTTTATGCTGTTTTACGCGTTGAAACGCAGATTAAAGCTCAAAACGTGCTGTTTTGCTAAAATAAGCATTTTCAAGCATTTTTAGATCGTTGAATTCGTTCAATAGAAGCAATATTAATAAAACGAATTAATAAAAATACGTCGTTTTTATGCTGCTTTACGCGTTAAAACGCAGATTAAAGCTCGAAACGTGCTGTTTTGCTAAAAAAAGCATTTTCAAGCATTTTAGATCGTTGAAATCGTTCAAATAGAAGCAATATTAATAAAAACGAATAATAAAAAAATTTGTCGTTTTATGCTGTTTTCGCGTTAAACGCAGATTAAAAGCTCAAAACGTGCTGTTTTGCTAAAATAATCATTTTCAAGCATTTTAGAACGTTGAAATCGTTCAAATAGACGCAATATTAATAAAAACGAATAATAAAAATTTCGTCGTTTTTATGCTGTTTTACGCGTTAAAACGCAGATAAATCAAAACGTGCTGTTTGCTAAAATAAGCATTTTCAAGCATTTTAGATCGTTGAAATCGTTCAAATAGAAGCAATATTAATACATAAACGAATAATAAAAATTCGTCGTTTTATGCTGTTTTACGCGTTAAAACGCAGATTAAAAGCTCAAAACGTGCTGTTTTGCTAAAATAAGCATTTTCAAGCATTTTAGATCGTTGAAATCGTTCAAATAGAAGCAATATTAATAAAAACGAATAATAAAAAATTCGTCGTTTTTATGCTTTTTTTACGCGTTAAAACGCAGATTAAAGCTCAAAACGTGCTGTTTTGCTAAAATAATCATTTTCAAGCATTTTAGATCGTTGAAATCGTTCAAATAGACGCAAAATTTATAAAAACGAGTAATAAAAAATTTCGTCGTTTTTATGCTGTTTTACGCGTTAAAACGCAGATTAAAGCTCAAAACGTGCTGTTTTGCTAAAATAAGCATTTTCAAGCATTTTAGATCGTTGAAATCGTTCAAATAGAAGCAAATTAATAATAAACGAATAATAAAAATTCGTCGTTTTTATGCTGTTTTACGCGTTAAAACGCAGATTAAAACTCAAAACGTGCTGTTTTGCTAAAATAAGCATTTTCAAGCATTTTAGATCGTTGAAATCGTTCAAATAGACAATATTAATAAAAACGAATAATAAAAATTCGTCGTTTTATGCTGTTTTACGCGTTAAAACGCAGATTAAAGCTCAAAACGTGCTGTTTGCTAAAATAATCATTTTCAAGCATTTTAGATCGTTGAAATCGTTCAAATAGACGCAAAATTTATAAAAACGAATAATAAAAATTTCGTCGTTTTATGCTGTTTTACGCGTTAAACGCAGATTAAAGCTCAAAACGTGTCGTTTTGCTAAAATAAAGCATTTTCAAGCATTTTAGATCGTTGAAATTGTTCAAATAGAAGCAATATTAATAAAACAAATAATAAAAATTCGTCGTTTTATGCTGTTTTACGCGTTAAAACGCAGATTAAAGCTCAGAACGGCTGTTTTGCTAAAATAATCATTTTCAAGCATTTGAGATCGTTGAAATTGTTCAAATAGAAGCAATATTAATAAAAACGAATAATAAAAATTCTTCGTTTTTTGCTGTTTACGCGTTAAAAACGCAGATTAAAAGCTCAAAACGTGCTGTTTTGCTAAAATAACATTTTCAGCATTTTAGATCGTTGAAATGTTCAAATAGAGCAATATTAATAAAAACAGATAAATAAAAATTCGTCGTTTTATGCTGTTTTACGCGTTAAAACGCAGATTAAAGCTCAAAACGTGCTGTTTTGCTAAAATAATCATTTTCAAGCATTTTAGATCGTTGAAATCGTTCAAATAGACGCAATATTAATAAAAACGATAAATAAAAATTTCGTCGTTTTTATGCTGTTTTACGCGTTAAAACGCAGATTAAAGCTCAAAACGTGCTGTTTTCAAAAATAATCATTTTCAAGCATTTAGATCGTTGAAATTGTTCAAATAGACAATATTATAAAAGAGAATAAAAAATCGTCGTTTTAAACTTTTACGTTAAAACGCAGATTAAAGTCAAAAATGCTGTTTTGCTAAAATAACATTTTCAAGCTTTTAGATCTTAAATCGTTAAATAGAAGAATTAAATAAAAACGATATAAAAAATTATCTTTTAATGCTGTTTTACGCGTTAAACGCAGATTAAAGCTCAAAACGTGTTTTGCTAAATATCATTTTCAAGCATTTTAGATCGTTGAAATCGTTCAAATAGACGCAATATTAATAAAAACGATTAAAATTAATTCGTTTTTATAGCTGTTTTCGTTAAAACGCAGATTAAAAGCTTAAATGCGTTTTCTAAAATAATCATTTTCAAGATTTTAGATCGTTGAAATGGTTCAAATAGACGCAATTTAATAAAAAGAATAATAAAAATCTCGTTTTTTAAATGTTTTAGCTTATAACGCAGATTAAATCAAAACGTCATTTTCAAAATAAGATTTTCAAATTTTAGATCGTTGAAATCGTTCAAATAAGCAAAACTTTAATAAAAAAAATATAAAATTCTGTTTTAAGCTGTTTAAGCTTAAAACAAAGATTAAATCAAAACGTTTTTGTAAATAACTTTAACATTTTAAATCGTTGAAAATCGTTCAAAAAAAACATTTAACATTTAATATTAAATTCGTTTAAATATTTAGCTAAAAACGCAAAATAAAAACTTAAGTCTGTTTTGCTAAAATATATTTCAAAAGCTTTTAAAAGTAAATTTCAAATTGTCGATTTAAAAAACGATAAAAAAAATTAAAAAGTTTTATCGTTTTACGCGTTAAAACGCAATTAAATAAAGTGCGTTTTTAAAATACATTTTCAAAAATTTTAAATAAAACGTTAAATAAAATATTAATAAAACGTAAATAAATTAACGTTTTAATGTTTTAGCGTTAAAAAAGATTAAATAAAACTGCTGTTTTATAAAATAAACTTTAAAAGCATTTTTAAAACGTTGAAATTTCAAATATAGATTTAAAAACGCATTAAATGAAAAATAAACGTTTTTAAGCGTTACGCGTTAAACGCAGTTTAATGCTCAAAACTCGTTTTGCTAAAATAAATCAAGCATTTTAGATCGTTAAATCGTTCAAATAGACAATTTAAAAAACGAATAATGAAAATTTTGACGTTTTTTTGCGTTTTACGCGTTTAAAACCCCAGATTAAAAAAACAGAACGTGCTGTTTTGCCCAAAAAAAAACCCTTTTTAAGCATTTGAGATCGTTTAAATTTTTAAAAAGAAACAATATTTAAAAACGAATAATAAAAAAATTGTCGTTTTTTTTGCTGTTTTTCCCTTAAAAAAGCGTTAAAGCCCCAAAAAAATTTCTGTTTTCAAAATAATCATTTTCGCCCTTTTAGATCGTTTAAAAACGTTTCCCAAAAAGACGCAATATTAAAAAAACGATAAATAAAATTTTTCGTTTTATGCTGTTTTTACGCGTTAAAACGCAGATTAAAGCTCCAAAAATGCTGTTTTGCTTAAAAAAAGCATTTTAAGCATTTTAAAATCGTTGAAATCGTTCAAATAAACAATATTAAAAAAACGGTTAAAAAAATTTTGTCGTTTTATGCTGTTTTTCGCGTTAAAAAAACAGGGTTAAAGCTCAAAAAGTGCTGTTTTGCAAAAAAGCATTTTTAAGCATTGTAGATCGTTTAAATCGTTCAAATGAAACCCAAAATTAATAAAAAACGAATAATAAAAAAATTTGTCGTTTTTTTGCTGTTTTACGCGTTAAAACGCAGGTTAATGCTCAAAACGTGCTTTTTTGCTTTTGTAAAAATTTTCCCAAACATTTTGAAACGTTGGGAAAACGTTCAAAAGCAAAAAATTCCAAAAAAAAATAAAAGAAAATTTCGACGTTTTTTTGCTGTTTTACGCGTTAAAAAAGCAGATTAAAGCTCAAAAAGTGCTGTTTTTTCTAAAATAAACCAAGCATTTTGAAACGTTGAAACCCTTTCCCAAAAAGAAACAATATTAATAAAAAACGAATAATTAAAAAATTGTCGTTTTTATGCTGTTTTACGCGTTAAAAAAAGCAGATTAAAAACTCAAACGCGCTGTTTTGCTAAAATAATCATTTTCAAGCATTTTTTGATCGTTGAAATTGTTTTTAAATAGACGCCCAAAATTAATAAAAAAAGGAAAAAAAAAATTTCGTCCATTTTAAGCCTTTACGCGTTAAAACGGAGATTAAACTCAAAACATGCTGTTTTGCCAAAAAAAGCATTTTTTAAGCATTTTAGATCGTTGAAATCGTTCCCAAAAAGAAGAAATTTAAAAAAAACGAATAATAAAAATTCGTCGTTTTTGTTTTTTTACCCTTAAAAAGCAGATTTCCCCCAAAACCGGTTTCTGTTTTGCAAAATAAACATTTTCAAGCATTTTTGATCGGTTTAAATCGTTTTAAATAGACGCAATATTTAAAACGAATAATAAAAATTTCGTCGTTTTTGCTTTTTTTACGCGTTAAAAAAGCAGATTAAAGCTCAAAAAAGTGCTGTTTTGCTTTTAAAAAAATCATTTTTAAGCAAGATCGTTGAAATCGTTCAAAAAAAGACGCAATATTAATAAAAAAAAATAAAAAAAATCGTGAGCTGTTTTTCGCGTTAAAAAAACCGAAATTTAAAAAATTTAAACGGGTGTTTTTAAAATAAAAACATTTTCAACAAGATCGTTGAAAGTTTTAAATAGAAGCAATATTAATAAAAAAAAAATAATAAAAAAATTTCCCTGTTTTATGCTGTTTTCGCGTTAAAAAACAGATTAAAAACTCAAAACGTGCTGTTTTCAAAAAAAAGCATTTTCAAGCATTTTAAATCGTTGAAATCGTTCAAATAGAAGGAATTTAATTTAAAAAAAGAATAATAAAAAAATTTGTCGTTTTTTTGCTGTTTTACGCGTTAAAACCGAAATTAAAACTCAAAACGGTGTTTTGCTAAAATAATCATTTTCAAGCATTTTAGATCGTTGGGAAAACTTCAAATAGACCCCAATATTAATAAAACGATAAATAAAAAATTTCGTCGTTTTATGTTTTTTTACGCGTTAAAAAGCAGATTAAAAACTCAAAAAGTGCTGTTTTGCTAAAATAATCATTTTGAAGCATTTTAGATCGTTGAAATTCAAATAGACGCAATATTAATAAAAACGAATAATAAAAAATTTCTTTTTCGTTTTACGCTGTTTTACGCGTTAAAACGCAAAAAGTCAACTGTGTTTTGGAAAATAATATTTCAAGCATTTTAGATCGTTGAAATCGTTCAAATAGAGCAATATTAATAAAAAGAATAATAAAAAATTCGTCGTTTTTATGCTGTTTTACGCGTTAAAACGCAGATTAAAAGCCTAAAACGTGCTGTTTTGCTAAAATAAATTTTCAAGCATTTTAGATCGTTGAAATCGTTCAAATAGAATATTAATAAAAACAAATAATAAAAATTCCGTCGTTTTATGCTGTTTTACGCGTTAAAACACAGATTAAAGCTCAAAACGTGCTGTTTTGCTAAAATAAGCATTTTCAAGCATTTTGTGATCGTTGAAATCGTTCAAATGAAGCAATTTAATAAGAAATTAAATTGAGTTAGATTTTAAAACGCGTTAAAAAAATTCGTCGTTCTAAACGTGCTTTTGTTAAAATAATCATTTCAACTTAGACGTCGAATCGTTCAAAATAATCTTCAACATTTAAAATCGATATAAATTTCGTTAAATAAAGCAATATTATTAAACGTAAATACGAAATTTAGCTTTTAACGTGCTGTTTTAAAATGCAGTTAAAACGCGATTTAAAGCTCAAAGCGCTTATTTTGTAAAATAAATTTCAAAGCGTTTTGATTTAAGTCGTTCAATAAAGCAATATTAATAAAATCCGATTAAAAGAAAACGTGTGTTTTTAAAGCTTTTATGCGTTAAACCAGATTAAAGCTCAAACGTGCTTTGCTAAAATAATCAATTTTCAAACATTTAGATCGTTGAAATTGTTCAATAGCGCAATATTAATAAAACGAATTAAGTCAAAAGTTTCGTCGGTTTTTCTAATTACGCATTAAACGCAATTTAAACTCAAACGTGCTGTTTTGCAAATAAGCATATTCAAGAATTTTAGATCGTTGATCTTTCAAATAGGAATACCGTTAAAACAGAATTTAAAAAAAATTCGCTGTTTTTAAAATATTTTTACGCGTTTAACGTTGAAATCAAAACTGCTGCATGCTAAAAAACGAATATAAGATTTTGTGCGTTTAAATCGTTTTACGCGTTAAACGCATTAAAAAAACCAAAATGCATTTCGTAAAATTATTTTCAGTTTTACGCGTTGAAACGATTAAAACGCAAAACGTCTATATACGAAAATAAATTTTCGCGTTTTTTTTTAGCGTTGAAATCGATTAAATAACCAATGTGTTATAAAACGAATAAGAATTTCGTCGATTTTAGATCGTTGATATCGTTAAAACGCATATTAAAATACAAAATAAAATTTCGCTAAATAAGCATTTTTCAAGCGATTAGATGTTGATATCGTTCAAATAGCTAAAATAATATTTCAAGAATTTTAAAATCGTCGTTTTACATACATTTAATTTAAAAACGAACAAAAAGTTTACCGTTTTAGTTTTTAAACATCATTTAAGCATTTAGACGTTAAATCGTTCAAATTAATAGCATTTTAAGATTTTAAATCAAAATTTCGTCGTTTAATAGAAGTCACGCGTTAAAAAGCAGATTAACTCAAAACGTGCTGTTTTGCTGATTAACTTTTCAAAGCAATTTAGATGCTCAAATCGTTTCAAATGAAGAATAATAATTTAAAACAATAAAAAATTGTCGTTTTATGCATGTTTTACTAAAAGCAAATTAAAACTCAAACGTCGTTTTGCTAAAATAATCATCGTTCAAACGCAGATCGTTGAAATCGTTCAAGATGATGCAATATAAAAAACAATAATTAAATTTCGATCGTTCTAATGAGATTATACGCTTAAAACGCAGATTAAAAATCGTCGTTTTATGCGTTTACCAAATAAGAAGTTCAAAAAGCTTAAATCGTGCATGTTCAAAATAATCATTTAAGATTAAACGAATATAAAAATCGTTTTATGCGATTATAAACAAATAAAAAAGATTAACGTTTTAAAGCTGTTTTACCGTTCAAAAGAATAACAGTCAAACATTTTTGCTTGAAATCGTTCAAATAGATCAATTTAAAAAACATAATAAAAATTGTATTTTAACGTTAATTTCGCGTTTTACGGTTTTACGTCTAAAACTGCAGTTAAAGCTAAAAAGCATTTTCAAGCAAATTAATCGTTTCAAGATTTAACGATGAAATATTAAAAAAGCAATAATAAAAAATATAAAAATTTTTATGCTGTTTTACCGTTAAAACGCAGATTAAAGCTCAAAACGTGCTGTTTTGCTAAAATAAGCATTTTCAAGCATTTTAGATCGTTAGAAATCGTTCAAATAGAGCAAATTAATAAAACAGAATAATAAAAATTCGTCGTTTTATGCTGTTTTACGCGTTAAAACGCAGATTAAAGCTCAAAACGTGCTGTTTTGCTAAAATAAGCATTTTCAAGCATTTTAGATCGTTAAATCCGTTCAAATAGAAGCAATATTAATAAAAACGAATAATAAAAATTCGTCTTTTATGCTGTTTTACGCGTTAAAACGCAGATTAAAGCTCAAAAGTGCTGTTTTGCTAAAATAAGCATTTTCAAGCATTTTGATCGTTGAAATCGTTCAAATAGACGCAATATTAATAAAACGAATAATAAAAATTCGTCGTTTTATGCTGTTTACGCGTTAAAACGCAGATTAAAGCTCAAAACGTGCTGTTTTGCTAAAATAACATTTTCAAGCATTTTAGATCGTTGAAATCGTTCAAATAGACGCAATATTAATAAAAACGAATAATAAAATTCGTCGTTTTTATGCTGTTTTACGCTTAAAACAGATTAAAAGCTCAAAACGTGCTGTTTTGCTAAAATAATCATTTTCAAGCATTTTAGATCGTTGAAATCGTTCAAATAGAAGCAATATTAATAAAAACGAATAATAAAAATTTCGTCGTTTTATGCTGTTTTACGCGTTAAAACGCAGATTAAAGCTCAAAACGTGCTGTTTTGCTAAAATAAGTATTTTCAAGCATTTTAGATCGTTGAAATCGTTCAAATAGAAGCAATATTAATAAAAACGAATAATAAAAAATTCGTCGTTTTATGCTGTTTTTCGCGTTATTACGCAGATTAAAGCTCAAAACGTGCTGTTTTGCTAAAATAATCATTTTCTAGCATTTTAGATCGTTGAAATCGTTCAAATAGACGCAATATTAATAAAAACAAATAATAAAAATTTCGTCGTTTTTGCTAAAATAATCATTTTCAAGCATTTTAGATCGTTGAAATCGTTCAAATAGACGCAATATTAATAAAAACGAATAATAAAAATTCGTAGTTTTATGCTGTTTTACGCGTTAAAGCGCAGATTAAAGCTCAAAACGTGCTGTTTTGCTAAAATAAGCATTTTCAAGCAATTTAGATCGTTGAAATCGCTCAAATAGACGCAATATTAATAAAAAATTTTAGATCGTTGAAATCGTTCAAATAGACGCAATATTAATAAAAACGAATAATAAAATTTCGTCGTTTTATGCTGTTTTACGCGTTAAAACGCAGATTAAAGCCCAAAACGTGCTGTTTTGCTAAAATAAGCATTTTCAAGCATTTTAGATCGTTGAAATCGTTCAAATAGAAGCAATATTAATAAAAAGCGAATAATAAAAATTTTCGTTTTTATGCTGTTTTACGCGTTAAAACGCAGATTAAAGTTCAAAACGTGCTGTTTTGCTAAAATAATCATTTTCAAGCATTTTAGATCGTTGAAATGGGTTAAATAGACGCAATATTAATAAAAACGAATAATAAAAATTTCGTCGTTTTTATGCTGTTTCACGCGTTAAAACGCAGATTAAAGCTCAAAACGTGCTGTTTTGCTAAAATAATCATTTTCAAGCATTTTAGATCGTTGAAATCGTTCAAATAGACGCAATATTAATAAAAACGAATAATAAAAATTTCGTCGTTTTATGCTGTTTTACGCGTTAAAACGCAGATTAAAGCTCAAAAGTGCTGTTTTGCTAAAATAATCATTTTCAAGCATTTTAGATCGTTGAAATCGTTCAAATAGAAGCAGTATTAATAAAAACGAATAATAAAAATTCTTTCGTTTTTAGCGTTAAACGCGATTTAACTAAAACGCGATTAAACCTAAACTCGTTTTCAAAATAATCATTTTCAAGCATTTTAGATGTTGAAATAGGTTAAATAGACGCAATATTAATAAAAACGATAATAAAAATTATTTAAATCGTTTTACGTTGCAAGATTTAAAGCTAAAATGCTGTTTAAGCTAAAAAACTGTTTTCAAGCTTTAAATCGTTGAAATCGTTTAATGAAGAATATTAAAAAGATATATAAAAAATTCGTCGTATTTATGTGTTTTCGTTAAAACGCAGATTAAAGTAAACGTGCTTTTAAATAATATCAAGGCTTTTTAATCGTTGAAATCGTTCAAATAGACGCAATATTAATAAAAACGATAATAAAAAATCGTATTTAAAATTTTTACGCGTTAAACGCAGATTAAAGCTCAAAACGTTTTTAAGATAAATTTCAAAAGTTTAGATCGTAGAAATCAGTTTAAATATGAAAATTTAAAAAAAAATATAAAAAATTCGTCATTTTATGCTTTTATCGTTAAAAGCGTTAAACAAAATGCTGTTTGCTAAAATCAATCATTTTTGAAAATTATATTTCAAGTTTGATTCAATAGCGCAATATTAAAAAGAACGAATAATATATTTAGTCGTTTTATGCTATTTTAAGCGTTAAAACGCAGATTAAACTCAAAACGATAAGCTGAAACGCGTTGTAAAATAAGCATTTTCAAGCTTTTAGATCGTTGAAATCGTTCAAATAGAAGCAGTATTAATAAAAACGAATAATAAAAATTCGTCGTTTTATGCTGTTTTACGCGTTAAAACGCAGATTAAAGCCCCAAAACGTGCTGTTTTGCTAAAATAATCATTTTCAAGCATTTTAGATCGTTGAAATGGGTTAAATAGACGCAATATTAATAAAAAAGAATAATAAAAATTTCGTCGTTTTATGCTGTTTTACGCGTTAAAACGCAGATTAAAGCTCAAAACGTGCTGTTTTGCTAAAATAAGCATTTTCAAGCATTTTAGATCGTTGAAATCGTTCAAATAGAAGCAATATTAATAAAAACGAATAATAAAAATTCGTCGTTTTATGCTGTTTTACGCGTTAAAACGCAGATTAAAGCTCAAAACGTGCTGTTTTGCTAAAATTATCATTTTCAGGCATTTTAGATCATTGAAATCGTTCAAATAGACGCAATATTAATAAAACCGAATAATAAAAATTTCGTCGTTTTATGCTGTTTTACGCGTTATAACGCAGATTAAAGCTCAAAACGTGCTGTTTTGCTAAAATAAGCATTTTCAAGTATTTTAGATCGTTGAAATCGTTCAAATAGAAGCAATATTAATAAAAACGAATAATAAAAAATTCGTCGTTTTTATGCTGTTTTACGCGTTAAAACGCAGATTAAAGCTCAAAACGTGCTGTTTTGCTAAAATAATCATTTTCAGCATTTAGATTGTTGAAATCGTTCCAAATAGACGCAATATTAATAAAAACGAATAATAAAAATGCGTCGTTTTATGCTGTTTTACGCGTTAAAACGCAGATTAAAGCTCAAAACGTGCTGTTTCGCTAAAATAATCATTTTCAAGCATTTTAGATCCGAAATCGTTCAAATAGACGCAATATTAATAAAAACGAATAATAAAAATTTCGTCGTTTTATGCTGTTTACGCGTTAAAACGCAGATTAAAAGCTCAAAACGCTGTTTTGCTAAAATAAGCATTTTCAAGCATTTTAGATCGTTGAAATCGTTCAAATAGAAGCAATATTAATAAAAACAATAATAAAAATTCGTCGTTTTTATGCTGTTTTACGCGCTAAACGCAGATTAAAGTTCAAAACGTGCTGTTTTGCTAAAATAATCATTTTCAAGCATTTTAGATAGTTGAAATCGTTCAAATAGACGCAATATTAATAAAAACGAATAATAAATATTTCGTCGTTTTGAGCTGTTTTACGCGTTAAAAGGCAGATTAAAGCTCAAAACGTGCTGTTTTGCTAAATAAGCATTTTCAAGCATTTTAGATCGTTGAAATCGTTCAAATAGAAGCAATATTAATAAAAAGCGAATAATAAAATTCGTCGTTCTTATGTTGTTTTACGCGTTAAAACGCAGATTAAAGCTCAAAACGTGCTGTTTTGCTAAAATAATAATATTCAAGCATTTTAGATCGTTGAAATCGTTCAAATAGACGCAATATTAATAAAACGAATAATAAAAATTTGTCGTTTTATGCTGTTTTACGCGTTAAAACGCAGATTAAAGCTCAAAACGTGCTGTTTTGCTAAAATAAGCATTTTCAAGCATTTTGGATCGTTGAAATCGTTCAAATAGAAGCAATATTAATAAAACGAATAATAAAAATTCGTCTTTTATGCTGTTTACGCGTTAAAATGCAGATTAAAGCTCAAAAGTGCTGTTTTGCTAAAATAATCATTTTCAAGCATTTTAGATCGTTGAAATCGTTCAAATAGACGCAATATTAATAAAAACGAATAATAAAAATTTCGTCGTTTTTATGCTGTTTACGCGTTAAAACGCAGATTAAACTCAAAACGTGCTGTTTTGCTAAAATAAGCATTTTCAAGCATTTTAGATCGTTGAAATCGTTCAAATAGAAGCAATATTAATAAAAACGAATAATAAAAATTCGTCGTTTTATGCTGTTTTACGCGTTAAAACGCAGATTAAAGCTCAAATCGTGCTGTTTTGCTAAAATAATCATTTTCAAGCATTTTAGATCGTTGAAATCGTTCCAAAGAGACGCAATATTAATAAAACAAATAATAAAAATTTCGTCGTTTTATGCTGTTTTACGCGTTAAAACGCAGATTAAAGCTCAAAACGTGCTGTTTTGCTAAAATAAGCATTTTCAAGCATTTTAGATCGTTGAAATCGTTCAAATAGAAGCAATATTAATAAAAACGAATAATAAAAATTCGTCGTTTTTATGCTGTTTTACGCGTTAAAACGCAGATTAAAGCTCAAAACGTGCTGTTTTGCTAAAATAATCATTTTCAAGCATTTTAGATCGTTGAAATCGTTCAAATAGACGCAATATTAATAAAAACGAATAATAAAAATTTCGTCGTTTTTATGCTGTTTTACGCGTTAAAACGCAGATTAAAAGCTCAAAACGTGCTGTTTTGCTAAAATAAGCATTTTCAAGCATTTTAGATCGTTGAAATCGTTCAAATAGAAGCAATATTAATAAAAACGAATAATAAAAATTCGTCGTTTTATGCTGTTTTACGCGTTAAAACGCAGATTAAAGCTCAAAACGTGCTGTTTTGCTAAAATAATCATTTTCAAGCATTTTAGATCGTTGAAATCGTTCAAATAGACGCAATATTAATAAAAACGAATAATAAAAATTTCGTCGTTTTATGTGTTTTACGCGTTAAAACGCAGATTAAAGCTCAAAACGTGCTGTTTTGCTAAAATAAGCATTTTCAAGCATTTTAGATCGTTGAAATCGTTCAACAGAAGCAATATTAATAAAAACGAATAATAAAAATTCATCGTATTTATGCTGTTTTACGCGTTAAAACGCAGATTAAAAGCTCAAAACGTGCTGTTTTGCTAAAATAACATTTTCAAGCATTTTAGATCGTTGAAATCGTTCAAATAGAAGCAATATTAATAAAAACGAATAATAAAAATTTGTCGTTTTTATGCTGTTTTACGCGATAAACGCAGATTAAAGTCAAAACGTGCTGTTTTGCTAAAATAATCATTTTCACATTTTAGATCGTTGAAATCGATCAAATAGACGTGCCAATATTAATAAAAACGAATAATAAAATTCTCGTCGTTTTATGCTGTTTACGCGTTAAACGCAGATTAAAGCTCAAAACGCAAGCTGTTTTGCTAAAATAAGCATTGCCATTTAGATCGTTGAAATCGTTCAAATAGAAGCAATACACTAAAAACGAATAATAAAAATTCGTCGTTTTTATGTTGTTTACGCGTTAAAACGCAGATTAAAGCTCAACGTGCTGTTTTGCTAAATGAATCATTTTCGCCATTTTAGATAGTTGAAACGTTCAAATAGACGCAATATTAATAAAACGAATAATAAAATTTTTGCTGCTTTATGTTAAGTTTTACGCGTTAAAAACGCAGATTAAAAGCTCAAAACGTGCTGTTTTAAGGAAATAAGCATTTTCAAGCATTTTAGATCGTTGAAAATCGTTCAAATAGAAGCACATTAATAAAAAACGAATAATAAAATTCTCGTCGTTTTATGCTGTTTTACGCGTTAAAACGTGCAGTTAAAGCTCAAAAACGTGCTGTTTTGCTAAAAATAAGCATTTTCAAGCATTTTAGATCGTTGGAAATCGTTCAAATAGGTTAACATAATATAAAACGAACAATAAATACCCGTCGTTTTTATGCTGTTTTACACGTTAAAACGCAGATTAAAGCTCAAAACGTGCTGCTGTTTTGCTAAAATAAGCATTTTCAAGCATTTTAGATCGTTAAAATCGGTCAAATAGAAGCAATATTAATAAAACGATTAATAAAAATTGTTGCTTTATGCTGTTTTACGCGGCAAACGCAGACAAAGCCCGTGCTGTTTTGCTAAAATAACTACTTTCAAGCATTTTAGATCCTGAAACTGTTCAACAGACGCAATATTAATAAAAAAAACGAATAATAAAAATTCCCCGTCGTTTTATGCTGTTTTACGCGTTAAAATCTTAAAGCCCAAAACGTGCTGTTTTGCTAAAATAATCATTTTCAAGCATTTTAGATCGTTGAAATCGTTCAAATAGACGCAATATTAATAAAAACGAATAATAAAAATGTCGTCGTTTTATGCTGTTTTACGCGTTAAAACGCAGATTAAAGCTTTAAAACGTGCTGTTTTGCTAAAATAATCATTTTCAAGCATTTTAGATCCTTGAAATCGTTCAAATAGACGCAATATTAATAAAAAACGAATAATAAAATTTCGTCGTTTTATGCTGTTTTACGCGTTAAAACGCAGATTAAAGCTCAAAACGTGCTGTTTTGCTAAAATAAGCATTTTCAAGCATTTTAGATCGTTGAAATCGTTCAAATAGAAGCAATATTAATAAAAACGAATAATAAAAAATTCGTCGTTTTTATGCTGTTTTACGCGCTAAAACGCAGATTAAAAGTTCAAACGTGCTGTTTTGCTAAAATAATCATTTCAAGCATTTTAGATAGTTGAAATCGTTCAAATAGACGCAATATTAATAAAAACGAATAATAAATATTTCGTCGTTTTTAGGCTGTTTTACGCTGTTAAGGCAGATTAAAGCTCAAAACGTGCTGTTTTGCTAAAATAAGCATTTTCAAGCATTTTAGATCGTTGAAATCGTTCAAATAGAAGCAATATTAATAAAAACGAATAATAAAAATTCGTCGTTTTATGTTGTTTTTCGCGTTAAAACGCAGATTAAAGCTCAAAACGTGCTGTTTTGCTAAAATAATAATATTCAAGCATTTTAGATCGTTGAAATCGTTCAAATAGACGCAATATTAATAAAAACGAATAATAAAATTTCGTCGTTTTATGCTGTTTTACGCGTTAAAACGCAGATTAAAGCTCAAAACGTGCTGTTTTGCTAAAATAAGCACTTTCAAGCATTTTAGATCGTTGAAATCGTTCAAATAGAAGCAATATTAATAAAAAACGAATAATAAAAAATTCGTCTTTTTATGCTGTTTTACGCGTTAAAACGCAGATTAAAGCTCAAAAGTGCTGTTTTGCTAAAATAATCATTTTCAAGCATTTTAGATCGTTGAAATCGTTCAAATAGACGCAATATTAATGAAAAACGAATATAAAATTTCGTCGTTTTATGCTGTTTTACGCGTTAAAACGCAGACTAAAGCTCAAAACGTGCTGTTTTGCTAAAATAAGCATTTTCAAGCATTTTAGATCGTTGAAATCGTTCAAATAGAAGCAGTATTAATAAAACGAATAATAAAAATTCGTCGTTTTGCTGTTTTACGCGTTAAAACGCAGATTAAAGCTCAAAACGTGCTGTTTTGCTTTAAAAAATCATTTTCAAGCATTTTTTTGATGTTGAAATCGTTCAAAAGACGCAATATTAAAAAAACGAATAAAAATATTTCTCGTTTTTTGGCTGTTTACGCGTTAAAAAGGGAGATTAAAACCAAACGTGCGTTTTTCTAAAATAAGCATTTTCGCATTTTAGATCGTTGAAATCGTTCAAATAGAAGCAATATTAATAAAAAAGAATAATAAAAAATTCGTCGTTTTATGTTGTTTTACGCGTTAAACGCAGATTAAACTCAAAACGTGCGTTTTTGCTAAAAAAAAATATTCAAGCATTTAGTCGTTGAAATGCAAATAGACGCAATATTAATAAAAACGAATAAAAAAATGTCGTCTTTTTATGCAATTTTCGCGTTAAAACGCAGATAAAAGCTCAAAACTCGCCGTAAAATAATCATTTTCAAGCATTTTAGATCCTTTAAATCGTTCAAATGACGCAAATTAATAAAAACGAATAATAAAAATTTCGCGTTTTATGTGTTTTCCGTTAAAACGCAGATTAAAACTCAAAAATCTTTTTTCTAAAAAAAGCATTTTTAAGCATTTTTTTCGGAAACGTTCAAATAGAAGCTATTAATAAAAAAGAATAAAAAAAATTCGTGTTTTTTGTTTTACGCGTAAAACGCGTTAAAAAATTCAAAACGTGCTGTTTTTCTAAAAAATCATTTTCAAGCATTTTAGATAGTTGAAATCGTTCAAATAGACGCAATATTAATAAAAACGAATAATAAATATTTCGTCGTTTTGGCTTTTACGCGTTAAAAGGCAGATTAAAGCTCAAACGTGCTGTTTGCTTTTAAAAAAAGTATTTTCAAGCATTTTAGATCCCGGGAAAACGTTCAAATGAAACAATATTAATAAAACGAAAAATAAAAAAAATTTGTCGTTTTTTTTTTGTTTTACGCGTTAAAACGCGATTAAAGCTCAAAACGTGCTGTTTTGCTAAAATAATAATATTCAAGCATTTTAGATCGTTGAAATGTTCAAATAGACGCAATATTAATAAAAAAAAGAATAATAAAAATTTCGCCGTTTTATGTTTTTTATGGGTTAAAGCAGATTAAAGCTCAAAAATGTGTTTTCAAAAAACATTTTCAAGCATTTTTGATCGTTAAAACGCTCAAATAGACGCAATATTAATAAAAAAATTTTTTGATCGTTGAAATCGTTTTAAATAGCCCAAAAATTTAAAAAAAAGAATAATAAAATTTCTGTTTTTTTGTTTACCCTTCCAATTAAAACCCAAAAATGCTGTTTTGCTAAAATAAGCATTTTCAAGCATTTTAGATCGTTGAAATCGTTGAATAGAAGAATATTTAAAAAAGAATAATAAAAAATTTTTCTTTTTTTCTGTTTTATTTAAAAAGCAGATTAAAACTCAAACGGGTGTTTTTCTAAAATAATCATTTTCAAGCATTTTTGATCTTGCGTTCAAAAAAGACGCAAATTAATAAAAACGAATAATAAAATGTCGTCGTTTTTTTGCTTTTTCCGTTAAAGGATAAAAGCTCAAAACTCTGTTTTGCTAAAATAATCATTTTCGCCTTTTAGATCTTTGAAATCGTTCAAAAAGACGCAATATTAATAAAACGAATAATAAAAAAATTTTGTCGTTTTATGCTGTTTTAGGTTAAAAACAGATTAAAAACTCAAAAAATGCTGTTTTGCTAAAATAACTTTTCAAGCATTTTAGATCGTTTAAATCGTTCAAATGAAGCAAATTTAAAAAAAAACGAATAATAAAAAAATTTGTCTTTTATGCTGTTTTACGCGCAAAAACGTTAAAAGGTTCAAAACGTGCGTTTTTCTAAAATAATCATTTTCGCATTTTAGTAGTTGAAATCGTTAAATAGACGCAATATTAATAAAAAAGAATAATAAATATTTGTCGTTTTAGGCGTTTTTCCCTTAAAGGCGTTAAACCAAAACGGCTTTTTCTTAAAATAAGCATTTTCAAGCATTTAGATCGTTGAAAGTTCAAATAAAGCAATATTAAAAAAACGAATAAAAAAATTCGTCGTTTTTTTTGTTGTTTACGCGTTAAAAAGGATTAACGCTCAAAAAGGCTGTTTTTAAAAAAAATAATATTCAAGCATTTTAGATCGTTGAAATCGTTCAAATAGACGCAAATTTTAAAAAAAACGAATAATAAAAATTTGTCGTTTTATGCGGTTTTTTCGCGTTAAAACGCAGATTAAAGCCTCAAAACGTGCTGTTTTGCTAAAATAACTTTTTAAGCATTTTTTGATGTTGAAATGTTCAAATAAAAAATATTAATAAAACGAAAAAAAAAATTGTCTTTTATGCTGTTTACCCCTTAAAATGCAGATTAAAGCTCGGCTGTTTTTCTAAAATAATCATTTTCAAGCATTTTGATCGTTGAAATGTTCAAATAGACCAATATTAAAAAAACGAATAATAAAAATTTCGTCGTTTTTTTTGTTTTTTTACCCTTTAAAGCAGATTAAAGCTCAAAAAGGCTGTTTTCTAAAAAAAGCATTTTTAAGCATTTTAGATCGTTAAATCGTTCAAATAAAACAAATTTAAAAAAAACAATAATAAAAAAATTCGTCGTTTTTATACTGTTTTTCGCGTTAAAACGCAGATTAAACTCAAAACGTGCGTTTTTAAAATAATCACAAGCATTTTAGATCGTTGAAATCGTTCAAATAGACGCAATATTAATAAAAACGAATAATAAAAAAATTTTTTCGTTTTATGCTGTTTTTCCTTAAAACGCAGAAAAACCAAAACTTTTTTTGCTGAAATAAGCATTTTCAAGCATTTTAGATCGTTTAAATCGTTCAAATAGAAGCAATATTAATAAAAACGAATAATAAAAATCATCGTTTTTACATGCTGTTTTATGCGTTAAACGCAGATTAAGCTCAAAACGTGCTGTTTTACGCTAAAATAATCATTTTCAAGCATTTTGGTCGGTTGAAATCGTTTCAAATAGACGCAATATTAATAAAAATGAATAATAAAATTTCGTCGTTTTATGCTGTTTGCGATAAAACGCAGATTAAGGCTCAAAACGTGCTGTTTTGCTAAAATAAGCATTTTCAAAAGCATTTTAGATCGTTTGAAATCGTTTAAATGAAGCAATATTAATAAAAACGAATAATAAAAAATCTCGTCGTTTTTTTACTTGCTGTTTTACGCGTTAAAACGCAGATTAAAAATAAAACGTGCTGTTTTGCTAAAATAAACGCATTTTAAACATTTTAGATCGTTGAAATCGTTCAAATAGAAACAATATTAATAAATAACGAATAATAAAGATTCGTCGTTTTATGCTGTTTTACGCGTTAAACACCGCAGATTAAAACTCAAAACGTGCTGTTTTGCTAAAATAATCATTTTCAAGCATTTTGAATCGTTGAAATCGTTCAAATAGACGCAATATTAATAAAAAATGAATAATAAAAATTTCGTCGTTTTATGCTGTTTTACGCGATAAACGCAGTTAAAGCTCAAACTTGTGCTGTTTTGCTTTAAAATAAGCATTTTCAAGCATTTTAGATCGTTGAAATCGTTCAAATAGAAGCAATATTAATAAAACGAATAATAAAAAAATTCGTGATTTTTATGCTGTTTTACGCGTTAAAACGCAGATTAAAAACTCAAAACGTGCTGTTTTGCTAAAATAATCGATACAAGCATTTTAGATCGTTGAAATCGTTCCGATAGACGCAATATTAATAAAAACGAATAATAAAAATTTCGTCGTTTTATGCTGTTTTATCCGTTAAACGCAGATTAAAAGCTCAAAACGTGCTGTTTTGCTACAATAAGCACATTTTCAAGCATTTTAAGATCGTTGAAATCGTTCAAATAGAAGCAATATTAATACAAAACGAATAATAAAAAAATTTGTCGTTTTTTATGCTGTTTTACGCGATAAAACGCAGACTAAAGCTCAAAACGTGCTGTTTTGCTAAAATAATCATTTTTCAAGCATTTTAGATCGTTAAATCGTTCAAATAGACGCAATATTAATAAAACGAATAATAAATATTTCGTGTTTTAGGCTGTTTTACGCGTTAAAAGGCAGATTAAAGCAAAACGTGCTGTTTTGCTAAAATAAGTATTTTCAAGCATTTTAGATCGTTGAAATCGTTCAAATAGAAGCAATAAAACGAATAATAAAAAATTCGTCGTTTTTATGTTTGTTTTACGCGTTAAAACGCAGATTAAAAGCTCAAAACGTGCTGTTTTGCTAAAATAATAATATTCAAGCATTTTAGATCGTTGAAATCGTTCAAATAGACGCAATATTAATAATAAAACGAATAATAAAAATTTCGTCGTTTTTATGCTGTTTTATGCGTTAAAACGCAGATTAAAGCTCAAAACGTGCTGTTTTGCTAAAATAAGCATTTTCAAGCATTTTAGATCGTTGAAATCGCCCCAAATAGACGCAATATTAATAAAAAATTTTAGATCGTTGAAATCGTTCAAATAGACGCAATATTAATAAAAACGAATAATAAAAAATTTTGTCGTTTTTTCGCTGTTTTACGCGTTAAAACGCGATTAAAACTCAAAACGTGCTGTTTTGCTAAAATAAGCATTTTCAAGCATTTTACATCGTTGAAATCGTTCAAATAGAAACAATATTAATAAATAACGAATAATAAAGAATTCGTCGTTTTATGCTGTTTTACGCGTTAAAACGCAGATTAAAGCTCAAAACGTGCTGTTTTGCTAAAATAATCATTTTCAAGCATTTTAGATCGTTTAAATCGTTCAAATAGACGCAATATTAATAAAAATGAATAATAAAAATTTCGTCGTTTTATGCTGTTTTACGCGATAAAACGCAGATTAAAAACTCAAAACGTGCTGTTTTTCTAAAATAAGCATTTTCAAGCATTTTAGATCGTTGAAATCGTTCAAATATAAGAATATTAATAAAAACGAATAATAAAAAAATTTGTCGTTTTATGTTGTTTTACCCTTAAAACGCAGATTAAAGCCAAACGTGCTGTTTTTCAAAATAAAATTTCGCATTTTGATCGTTGAAATCGTTTAAATAGACGCAATATTAATAAAAAAAAATTTTCGTTTTTTGGTTTTTTTTAAAAAAAAATTAAAATAAAACCCGTTTTTTTTAAATTAAACATTTTTAACCAAAATCGTTAAAATTTAATAAAAAAAAAATTTTTTAAAAAAAAAATAAAAAAAAAAATAAAAAAATTTCGTTTTTTTGCTGTTTTACGCGTTAAAACGCAGATTAAAAACTCAAAACGTGCTGTTTTGCTAAAATAACATTTTCAAGCATTTTTGATCGTTGAAATCGTTCAAATAGAAACAATATTAATAAAAAAAAAAAAAAATTTTTTTTTTTTTTTTACCCAAAAAAATTTTAAAAAAATTTTTTTTAAAATAACATTTTTAAAAATTTTTTTTAAAACGTTCAAATGACCAATATTTAAAAAAAAATAAAAAAAATTTTTTTTGTTTTAGCGTTTTACGCGATAAAACCAAAAATTGTAAAATTTTTTTCAAAAACATTTTAAAATTTTAATCGTTAAATGCAAATAAAAAAAATAAAAAAATTTTTCGTTTTAGGTTTTACCCTTAAAACAAAAAAATTTTGCCAAAAATTTTTTTTTGCTAAAAAAACTTTTTTAAATTTTTTTATTTAAACGTTTTAAAAAAAGCGTTTTTTAAAAAAAATAAAAAATTTTTTTTGCTGTTTTGCTTAAAACCCTTAAATAAAACGTGTTTTTCAAAAAGCATTTTCCCCTTTTTTAAATTTTTCGTTAAAAAAATTTTTTAAAACAAAAAAAAATTTTTGTTTTATTTTTTTTAGCATAAAAACGTTAAACTCAAAATTTTTTGCAAAATAATATTTTTGTTTTAGTGTGTCCCTTAAAGGCGCTTTAAAAAAAACGTTAAAAATTTGCTTTTTAGCTTTTTTGCGTTAAACGCAATTAAAAACCAAAAAGGGTTTTAAAATACCTTTTAAATTTTTAGCGTTAAACGCGAATAAACTTTAAAAAAAACGAAAATTTCCCTTTTTTTTTTACGCTTTAAAAAACAATTTAAGCCCCAAAATTTTTTTGTAAAATGCTTTTAAGCTTTTAGCGTTAAAGTTAAAAAACGTTTTAAAAAAAAAATAAAAAACTTATTTTGAAATTTCCCTTAAAACGCAATTGTAAAACCGTTTTTAAAATCGTTTTAAGTTTTTTAGCGTTAAACGTTAAATAAAGTTTTAAAAAATTAAAAACGTCGTTTTTTGTTTTGGGGTTAAAAAGATTAATAAAAAGTCGTTTTAAAAAAATTTTTTCGCTTTTTAACCCTTAAAGCAAAAGGCTTTTAAAAAAAAATTAAAAATTTTGTTGTTTTATTTCTTTTTTGCTTAAAAAGGGTTAAAATAAAACGTGTTTTTTGCTTTAAGCTTTTAAGCATTTTTAAGTAAACGTTCTAGAACAAAATAATAAAAAAAATTTAAAAAAAAACGTCTTTTTTTTTTGTTTTTTAAAACGGAAAAAAACCCCGGGTGTTTTGCTAAAATAATTTTTCAACTTTTTGCTAAATTTCAAATTAGCAAAATTTTAAAAAAAACGTAAAAAAATTTTTTTTAAAAAATTTTTTTCCCTTAAAAACGTTAAAAATAAAACGGGGTTTTCTAAAAAGCTTTTGCTTTTAATTTAAACGTTCAAATGGAATTTAATAAAAACAATAATAAAAAACCGGTTTTTTTTTTTCGCGTTAAAAATGTTAAAAATAAACGGGTTTAAATCGTTCAAATAGAAGCAATATTAATAAAAAACGAATAATAAAAATTCGTCGTTTTTTTGCTGTTTTACGCGTTAAAACGTGATTAAAGCTCAAATCGTGCTGTTTTGCTAAAATAATCATTTTCAAGCATTTTTTGATCGTTGAAATCGTTTCAAAGAGACGCAATATTAATAAAAACGAATAATAAAAATTTCGTCGTTTTATGCTGTTTTTTCGCGTTAAAACGCAGATTAAAGCTCAAAACGTGTTTTGCTAAAAAGCATTTTCAAGCATTTTTAAATCGTTGAAATCGTTCAAATAGAAGCAATATTAATAAAAACGAATATAAAAATTTTGTCGTTTTATGCTGTTTTACGCGTTAAAACGCAGATTAAAGCTCAAAGCGCGTGCGGCAAAGCCGGCATTTTCAAGCATTTTGAATCGTTGGAAATCGTTCAAATAGAAACAATATTGGCAAAATAACGAATAATAAAAGATTCGTCGTTTTATGCTGTTTTACGCGTTAAAACGCAGATTGAAACTCAAAACGTGCTGTTTTGCTGAAATAATCATTTTCAAGCATTTTAGATGGTTGAAATCGTTCAAATAAGACGCAATATTAATAAAAATGAATAATAAAAATTTCGTGCCGTTTTTATGCTGTTTTACGCGATAAAAACGCGTTAAAGCTCAAAACGTGTTGTTTTTTTTGCTAAAATAAGCATTTTTCAAGCATTTTAGATCGTTGAAATCGTTCAAATAGAAGCAATATTAATAAAAACGAATAATAAAAAATCGTCTCGTTTTTATGCTGTTTTACGCGTTAAAACGCAGATTAAAAGCTCAAAACGTGCTGTTTTGCTAAAATAAACATTTTCAAGCATTTTTAGATCGATTTAGAAATCGGTATAGAATAAACAATATTGTAAAAACGATGTAATAAAAATTCGTCGTTTTATGCTGTTTTACGCGTTAAAACTGATTATAGCTCAAAACGTGCTGTTTTGCTAAAATAATCATTTTCAAGCATTTTTAGATCCCGATGAAATCGTTCAAATAGACGCAATATCAATAAAAACGAATAATAAAATTTCGCGTCCCGTTTTTATGCTGTTTACGCGCGTTAAAACGCAGATTAAAAACTCAAAACGTGCTGTTTTGCTGCAATAAGCATTTTCTGGCATTTAGATCGTTGAAATCGTACAAATAGAAGCAATATTAATAAAAACGAATAATAAAAATTTTGTCGTTTTTTTACATGCTGTTTTACGCGATAAAACGCAGATTAAAAGCTCAAAACGTGCTGTTTTGCTAAAATAATCATTTTCAAGCATTTTAGATCGTTGAAATCGTTCAAATAGACGCAATATTAATAAAAACGAATAATAAAATTTCGTCGTTTTTATGCTGTTGTTTTTACGCGTTAAGCGCAGATTAAAGCTCAAAACGTGTTGTTTTTTGCTAAAATAAGCATTTTTCAAGCATTTTAGATCGTTGAAATCGTTCAAATAGAAGCAATATTAATAAAAACGAATAATAAAAATCGTTTTTTATGCTGACTTTGCGCGTTAAAACGCAGATTAAAACTCAAAACGTGCTGTTTTGCTAAAATATTAAACATTTTCAAGCGGTACGATCATTTGAAATCATGCAAATAGAAGCAATGGTAATAAAACGAATAATAAAAATTCGTCGTTTTTATGCTGTTTTACGCGCGTTAAAACGCAGATTATAGCGGCTCAAAACGTGCTGTTTTGCTAAAATAATCATTTTCAAGCATTTTAGATCGATGAAATCGTTCAAATAGACGCAATATTAATAAATAACGAATAATAAATTTCGTCGTTTTATGCTGTTTACGCGTTAAACGCAGATTAAAACTCAAAACGTGCTGTTTTGCTAAAATAAGCATTTTGAAAGCATTTTAGATCGTTGAAATCGTTCAAATAGAAACAATATTAATAAAAACGAATAATAAAAAATCGTCGTTTTTATGTGCTGTTTTACTTGTAAACGCAGATTAAAACTCAAAAACGTGCAGTTTTGCTAAAATAATCATTTTCAAGCATTTTAGATCGTTGAAATCACGTTCAAATAGACGCAATATTAATAAAAAACGAATAATAAAATTTTCGTCGTTATTATGCTGTTTACGCGTTAAACGCAGATTAAGCTCAAAACGTGCTGTTTGCTAAAATAAGCATTTTCAAGCATTTTAGATCGTTGAAATCGTTTGAAACAGAAGCAATATTAATAAAAACGAATAATAAATAATTCGTCGTTTTTATGCTGTTTTACGCGTTAAAACGCAGATTAAACGAGCTGTTTTGCTAAAATAATCATTTTCAAGCATTTTAGATCGTTGAAATCGTTCAAATGACGCAATATTAATAAAACGAATAATAAAATTTCGTCGTTTTTATGCTGTTTTACGTTAAAACGCAGATTAAAGCTCAAAACGTGCTGTTTTGCTAAAATAAGCATTTTCAAGCATTTTGAATCGTTGAAATCATTACAAATAGAAGCAATATTAATAAAAACGTATGGCAAAAAATTCGTCGTTTTATGCTGTTTACGCGCTTAAAACGCAGATTAAAGTTCAAAACAGGCTGTTTGCTAAAATAATCATTTTCAAGCATTTTAGATAGTTGAAATCATTTCGTTCAAATAGACGCAATATTAATAAAAACGAATAATAAAAATTTCGTCGTTTTTATGCTGTTTTTACGCGTTAAACGCAGATTAAAGCTCAAAACGTGTTGTTTTGCTAAAATAAGCATTTTCAAGCATTTTGAATCGTTGAAATCACGTTCAAATAGAAGCAATATTAATAAAAAACAGATAATAAAAAATCGTCGTTTTATGCTGTTTTACGCGTTAAAACGCAGATTAAAGCTCAAAACGTGCTGTTTTACTAAAATAAGCATTTTTAAGCATTTTGAATCGTTGAAATCGTACCAGAAATGAGCTTAATATTAATAAAAACGAATAATAAAAATTCGTCGTTTTTTATGCTGTTTTTACGCGTTAAAAACGCAGATTATAGCTCAAAACGGCTTTTTAAAAAATATTTTAAAATTTTTTCGTTTTAAAGCGTTTAATAAAACAAAATAAAAAATTTTCGTTTTATTTTTTAGCTTAAAAAAGTTAAAGTCAAAAGGCTTTTAAAAAAGATTTTAACTTTTTTCGTTAAACGTTAAACGGTATTAAAAAAATAAAAAGTCGTTTTATTTTTTTCGGTTAAACGAATTAAAATAAAAACTTTTTTTAAAAATATTTCGCATTTTTTTGCGTTGGGAAAAAAACGCAAATTAATAAAAAAAGAATTTTTGTGTTTTTCTTTTTTTTAAAACCTTAAACTCAAAAGGGTTTTTTTAAAAAAAAATTTTCGCTTTTAGGACGTTAAACGTAAAAAAAAGCTTTTAAAAAAAATTTCCTCGTTTTTCCCGGGAAAAAAAAAAAAACCGGCCAAAAATTTTAAAAAAAGTTTTAAAAAAACGGGGGGGTCTTAAAAAAATTTTTAAATTTTTTATTTAAATCGTTTTAAGCTTTTAAAAAAAAGAATAATAAAATTTTTTCGTTTTATTTTTTAGCTTGGATTTCTAAACGTCTTTTTCCAAAAAAAATTTGATTTTATTTTTGCTAGGGGTTTTAAAAAAAAGAATTAAAAACCCCTCGTTTTTCTTTTTTTTTAGGCCCAAAACCAATTTAAAACTAAAACCGTTTTAAAATTTTTTAAGCTTTTACGTTAAAAAAAAGGTTTTTTAAAAAATAATAAAAAACGCTTTTTTGCTTTTTCGGTTAAAACGCAATTAAAAACCAAAAAATTTTTTCTAAAAAAACTTTTTCCTTTTTAACGTTAAAGTTTAAAAAACTTTTTAAAAAAAAAAAAAAAATTTTGTGTTTTTAAAAGGTTTTATTTTAAAAAGAATTAAAACTCCTGCTGTTTTTTCAAAAAAGGGATTTTAAAACTTTTAAAACGTTTTCCAAAAAAGCTATTAATAAAAAAAATAAAAAAACGTTTTTATCTGTTTTGGTGCTTTTTGCTAAAAGCGTTTTGCTAAAATTCTTTTCAAATTTTAATTTAAATTTTTAAATTTTTAATAAAAAAAAAAAAAAAAACCCCCCCCGAAAATAAAACCGGCAAAAAACTTTTCAACATTTTGTCGTTTAAACGTTCAAAAGAAGCAAAATAATAAAAAATAAAAAATTTTCGTTTTTATCTGTTTTACGCGGTTAAAAAGCAGATTAAAGCTCAAAAACCCGTTTTTCTAAAAAATTTTTTTTAAATTTTGTCGTTGAAATGTTCAAAAAACAATATTAATAAAAACGAATAATAAAAATTCGTCGTTTTTTTGTTTTTTTACCCTTAAAACCAAAAATTTTGCAAAATTTTTTCAAAAAAAATTTTCAAGCTTTTGCGTTAAAAACCAAATAAAAAAAAAATTTTAAAAAAAAAAAATTTAAAAAAAAAAATTTTTTTTTTTTTTACGTTTTAATTAAAGGCTTTTTAAAATAAAATTTTTTGCTAAAAAAAATTTTTAAATTTTAAAAAAAAAAACGTTTTTTTAAAAAAAAAGGGGAAAAAATTTTTAAAAATTTTTAAAAAAAAAAAAGATTTAAATCGTCTAAGCTTTTTAAAAAAAAAAAAAACGTCTTTTTGCTTTTTACCTTAAAAACAATTTTTGCTAAAATCGTTTTTTAAAAAAAATTTTTAATTTTAGACAAAAATTTTTAAGCTTTAATAAAAAGATAAAAAAACTTTTTTTTGGAGCTTAAAACGCAATTAAAAAAATCGTTTTTAAAAAAGCATTTTTAACATTTTTAAAAAAATCGTCTAGGCTAAATAAAACGAAAATAAAAAAATTGCGTTTTAAATTTTTCGCTTAAGAGTTAAACTCAAAGGGGGTTTTTTTTAAAAAAATATTTTTGCTTTTAGTTTTAAAAAAATTAAAAAGCAATAAATAAAAAAGTTAAAAAAATTTTTCCCCTTTTTGGGTTTTTTTTTGTTAAAAGCAGAAATAAAAAAACCGTTTTTAAAAAAAATTTTTGTTTTAGTCCCCTTAAACGTTAAATAAAGCAATTTTTAAAAGTAAAAAATTTTTTTCCTTTTTTTGCTGACCTTAAAAGAATTAAAATAAAAACCGTTTTCAAAATTTCTTTTAAGCTTTTAGCGTTAAAAAAAAGAAAGGGTTTTAAAAAATAATATTTTTTTAGCTTTTTTGCGTTAAAACGCAAATTAAAACTCAAAACGTGCTGTTTTGCTAAAATAAGCATTTTCAAGCATTTTAGATTGTTGAAATCGTTCAAATAGAAGCAATATTAATAAAAACGAATAATAAAATTCGTCGTTTTTAAGCTGTTTTACGCGTTAAAACGCAGATTAAAGCTCAAAACGTGCTGTTTTGCTAAAATAACATTTTCAAGCATTTAGATCGTTGAAATCGATCAAATAGAAGCAGTATTAATAAAAACCAATAATAAATTCGTCGTTTTTAAGCTGTTTTACGCGTTAAAATGCAGATTAAAGCTCAAAACGTGCTGTTTTACAAATAATCATTTTCAGCATTTTAGATCGTTAAAATCGTTCAAATAGACGCAATATTAATAAAACGAATAATAAAAATTTCGTCGTTTTATGCTGTTTATGCGTTAAAACGCAGATTAAAGCTCAAAACGTGCTGTTTTGCTAAAATAAGCATTTTCAAGCATTTTTGATCGTTGAAATCGTTCAAATAGAGAATATTAATAAAAAAAGAATAATAAAAAAATTGTGTTTTTATCTTTTTGCGTTAAAGAGTAAACCCAAAACCCTGTTTTCAAAAAATCATTTTCAAGCATTTTGACGGAAATGTTCAAATAGACGAATATTAATAAAACGAATAAAAAAAAATTTGCCCTTTTATGATGTTTTTCGCGTTAAACGCAGATTAAAGCTCAAAAGTGCGTTTTTTAAAAACATTTTCAAAACTTTTTGATCGTTGAAATCGTTCAAATAGAAGCAATATTAATAAAAAAACGAATAATAAAAAAAAATTGCCTCGCCTTTTATGCTGTTTTACGCGTTAAAAACGCAGATTAAAGCTCAAAACGTGCTGTTTTGCTAAAAATAATCATTTTCAAGCATTTGATCGTTGAAATCGTTCAAATAAAAGTAATATTATTAATAAAAACGAATAATAAAAATCTGTCGTTTTTATGCTGTTTTACGCGTTAAAACGCAGATTAAAAGATCAAAACGTGCTGTTTTGCTAAAATAAGTATTTTCAAGCATTTTAGATCGCTGAAACCGCTCAAATAGACGCAATATTAATAAAAATTTTAGATCGTTGAAATCGTTCAAATAGACGCAATATTAATAAAAAACGAATAATAAAAATTTTGTCGTTTTATAAGTTGTTTTTACGCAAGCAAAACGCAGATTAAAAGCTCAAAACGTGCTGTTTTGCTAAAAAATAAGCATTTTCAAGCATTTAGATCGTTGAAATGTTCAGATAGAAGCAATATTAATAAAAAGGAATAATAAAAAAATCTCTTCGTTTTAGCGCTGCCCCGCATGCGTTAAAACGTAGATTGTTCAAACGTGCCGTTTTGCTAAAAATAATCATTTTCAAGCATTTTAGATCGTTGAAAATGGGTTAAATAGACGTAATATTAATAAAAAACGAATAATAAAATTCTGCCGTTTTTATGTTGTTTTACGCGTTAAACGCAGATTAAAGCTCGCTAAAACGTGCTGCTTTGCCAAAAGAAGTACTTTTCAGCTATCGCATCGTTGAAACTGTCTCAAACAGAAGCAACATTAATAAAAAACGAATAAAATCTGCCGTTTTTATGCTGTTTTACGCAAGCAAACGCAGATTAAAGCTCAAAAACGTGCTGTTTTGCTAAAATAATCATTTTCAAGTATTTTAGACTTCCGCCGAAATCGTTCAAATAGACGCACATTAATAAAAACGAATTATAAAAATTTCGTCGTTTTATGCTGCCTTTACGCGTTATAACGCAGACTAAAGCCTTCAAAACGCGCTGTTTTGCTAAAATAAGTATCGGTGAATTTTGATCGTTGAAATCGTTCAAATAGACGTAATATTAATAAAAACGTAGCGTAATAAAAAATTTCGTCGTTTTTATGCTGTTTTACGCGTTAAAACGCAGATTAAAGCTCAAAACGTGCTGTTTTGCTAAAATAAGCATTTTCAAGCATTTGTAGATCGTTGAAATCGTTCAAATAGAAGCAATATTAATAAAAACGAATAATAAAAAATTCGTCGTTTTATGCTGTTTTACGCGCTAAAACGCAGATTAAAGCTCAAAACGCGCTAAGTTTTGCTGCTAAAATAATCATTTTCAAGCATTTTAGATCGTTGAAATCGTTCAAATAGACGTGCAAAAGTAATATTAATAAAAACGAATAATAAAATTTCGTCGTTTTATGTTGTTTGCGCGTTAAAACGCAGGATTAAAGCCTCAAAACGTGCTGTTTTGCTAAAATAAGCATTTTCTTAAGCCTTTAGATCGTTGGAAATCGTTTTAAATAGAAGCTAAATATTAATAAAAAAACGAATAATAAAAATTCTCTGTCGTTTTTATAAGCTGTTTTACGCGTTAAAACGCAGATTAAAAGCTCAAAACGTTGTTTCTATAAAATAAACATTTTCAAGCCTTTTAGATCGTTGAAATCGTTCAAATAGAAGCAAATATTAATAAAAACGAATAATAAAAAATCTGTCGTTTTTATGCTGTTTTACGCGTTAAAACGCAGATTAAAAGCCCAAAAGGTGCTGTTTTGCTAAAATAATCATTTTCTAAACATTTTAGATCGTTGAAA
>NW_027045689.1:0-87902 GCF_025399875.1 Dalotia coriaria
GGTTTTGCTTAAAAACGTTTTAAATTTAATGAATTAAAAAAGCGTATTTTAAACGTAAAAATCGTAGTTTATTGTTTTGTAAAGCAGATTAAAAGCTCAAAACGTGATGTTTTGCTAAAATTCATTTTCAAGCATTTTGAATCGTGAAATCTTAAAATGTCGTTTTATGCAGTTAAGCGTTAAAAAAATTAAAGCTCAAACGTGCTGTTTTGCTTAAAAAAATTTTCAAATCAAATTTGATTTTTAAAATGATCAAATTCAAGCATTATTAATAAAAAGAAATTAAAAAATCGTTTTTAAGCGAATTTTAATTCGCTTTAAACTGCTGATTAACTCAAAACGTAGCTTTTGCTAAAAAAGCTTTTCAAGTTTTAGATCGTTGAAATCGTTCAAATTTTTGAAGATATAATAAAAAGCGATTAAAAAATCGTCGTTTATGCTATTTACGCGTAAAACAGATAAGCTCAAAACGTGCTGTTTTGCTAAAATACTTCAATTAAAGAAAACGTTTAAATCGTTTCAAATAACGCAAAATTTAAAAGAGATAATTAAAAATCGTCAAATTTACGCAATATTACGACGTTAAAAACGAATTAAAATCAAACGTGCTGTTTTGCTTAAAACAATTAACTCAAGCAGTTTTATCGCTAAAACAAACTTTCAAATAGACGCAATATTAAAAAACGAATAATAAAAAATTTTATAAAGATTTTTAGCGTTTTTACGGCTTATTAAGTTAAAACGTCTTTGCTAAAATAAAACATTTCGCTTTTTAATCGTTGAAATCGTTCAAATAGAAATTTAAAAAACGTAAAAAAAAAATTTGTCGTTTTAACTATGTATGCGTTAAAAATTTCAGATTTAACTCAAATTTTTTATGCGTAAAATAATCATGCTCAAGCATTTTTTGATCGTTGAAATCGTTTATCGTTGAAATATTAATAAACCAATAATAAAAAATTGTCAAATTTTATGCGTTTTACGCGTTAAAACAGTTAAAGCTCAAACGTGCTTTTAAAAAACGTGCATTTTACATGTTAAAATAACTTTAAAGATATATTAATGTTAAACGAATAAAATAGACAATATTAATAAGTATTTTATAAAACGCGATTTTAAATGCTTAACGCGTGATGTTTTGCAAAAAGTCAATCATTTTCAATAATGATCTTATCAAGCTTTATAGACGAAATATTAATAAAGACGAAATAAAAAATTATGCGATTTATGCCTTTTTACGCGTTAAAATCGGTTAAAACTCAAAAGCGTTCAAATAAAGCCGTTTTCAAAAACATTTTAACTTAAATCGTTTCTCAAATAGAAGCAATATTAATAAAACGAAAATAAAAAATTCGTCGTTTTTATGCTGATTACGCGTTAAAACGCAGATTAAAGCTCAAAACGTGATGTTTTGCTAAAATAATCATTTTTTAAGCATTTTGGATCGTTGAAATCGTTCAAATAGAAGCAATATTAATAAAAACGAATAATAAATAATTCGTCGTTTGTATGCTGTTTTTACGTTAAAACGCAGATTAAAAGCTCAAAACGTGCTGTTTTGCTAAAATAATCATCTTTTAAGCATTTTAATCGTTGAAATCGTTCAAATAGAAGCAATATTAATGAAAAACGAATAATAAAAAATTTCGTCGTTTTATGCTGTTTTACGCGTTAAAACGCAGATTAAAGCTCAAAACGTGCTGTTTTGCTAAAATAAGCAATTTCAAGCATTTTAGATCGTTGAAATCGTTCAAATAGAAGCAATATTATAAAAACGAATAATAAAAATTCGTCGTTTTTATGCTGTTTTACGCGTTAAAACGCAGATTAAAGCTCAAAACGTGCAGTTTTGCTAAAATAATCATTTTCAGCATTTTAGATCGTTGAAATCGTTCAAATAGACGCAATGTTAATAAAAACGAATAATAAAAATTTCGTCGTTTGTATGCTGTTTTAAACGTTAAAACGCAGATTAAAAGCTCAAAACGTGCTGTTTTGCTAAAATAAGCATTTTCAAGCATTTTAGATCGTAGAAATCGTTCAAATAGAAGCAATATTAATAAAACGAATAATAAAAATTCGTCGTTTTTATGCTGTTTTACGCGTTAAAACGCAGATTAAAAGCTCAAAACGTGCTGTTTTGCTAAAGAATCATTTTTCAAGCATTTTAGATCGTTGAAATCGTTCAAATAGAAGCAATATTAATAAAAACGAATAATAAAAATTTCGTCGTTTTTATGCTGTTTTACGCGTTAAAACGCAGATTAAAGCTCAAAACGTGCAGTTTTGCTAAAATAATCATTTTCAGGCATTTTAGATCGTTGAAATCGTTCAAATAGACGCAATATTAATAAAAACGAATAATAAAAATTCGTCGGTTTTATGCTGTTTTACGCGTTAAAACGCAGATTAAAGCTCAAAACGTGCTGTTTGCTAAAATAATCATTTTTCAAGCATTTTAGATCGTTGAAATCGTTCAAATAGACGCAATATTAATAAAAACGAATAATAAAAATTTCGTCGTTTTTATGCTGTTTTACGCGTTAAAACGCAGATTAAAAGCTCAAAACTGCTGTTTTGCTAAAATAAGCATTTTCAAGCATTTTAGTCGTTGAAATCGTTCAAATAGAAGCAACATTAATAAAAACGAATAATAAAAAAATTCGTCGTTTTATGCTGTTTTACGCGTTAAAACGCAGATTAAAGCTCAAAACGTGCTGTTTTGCTAAAATAAGCATTTTCAAGCATTTTAGATCGTTGAAATCGTTCAAATAGAAGCACATTAATAAAAACGAATAATAAAAATTCGTCGTTTTATGCTGTTTTAGGCGTTAAAACGCAGATTAAAGCGTAAAACGTGCTGTTTTGCTAAAATAATCATTTTAAGCATTTTAGATCGTTGAAATCGTTCAAATAGACGCAATATTAATACAAAACCAATAATAAAATTTTGTCGTTTTTATGCTGTTTTACGCGTTAAAACGCAGATTAAAGCTCAAAACGTGCTGTTTTGCTAAAATAAGCATTTTCTTCAAGCATTTTAGATCGTTGAAATCGTTCAAATAGAAGCAATATTAATAAAACGAATAATAAAAATTCGTCGTTATTTATGCTTTTTACGCGTTAAAACGCAGATTAAAGCTCAAAACGTAGCTGTTTTGCTAAAATAAGCATTTTCAAGCATTTTAGATCGTTGAAATCGTTCAAATAGAAGCAATATTAATAAAAACGAATAATAAAAATTCGTCGTTTTTATGCTGTTTTACGCGTTAAAACGCAGATTAAAAGCTCAAAACGTGCTGTTTTGCTAAAATAATCATTTTCAAGCATTTTTAGATCGTTGAAATCGTTCAAATAGACGCAATATAATAAAAACGAATAATAAAAATTTTGTTGTTTTATGCTGTTTACGGGTTAAAACGCAGATTAAAAGCTCAAAACGTGCTGTTTTGCTAAAATAAGCATTTTCAAGCATTTTAGATCGTTGAAATCGTTCAAATAGAAGCAATATTAATAAAAAGCGAATAATAAAAATTCGTCGTTTTTATGCTGTTTTACGCGTTAAAACGCAGATTAAAAGCTCAAAACGTGCTGTTTTTGCTAAAATAATCATTTTCAAGCATTTTTAGATCGTTGAAATCGTTCAAATAGACGCAATATTAATAAAAACGAATAATAAAAATTTCGTACGTTTTTATGCTGTTTTACGCGTTAAAACGCAGATTAAAACTCAAAACGTGCTGTTTGCTAAAACAATCATTTTCAAGCATTTTAGATCGTTGAAATCGTTCAAATAGACGCAATATTAATAAAACGAATAATAAAAATTTTTGTCGTTTTTTATGCTGTTTTACGCGTTAAAACGCTATTAAAGCTCAAAACGTGTCTTTTTGCTAAAATAAGCATTTTTTCAAGCATTTTAGATCGTTGAAATCGTTCAAATAGAAGCAATATTAATAAAACGAAAATAAAAATTTCGTCGTTTTTTATGCTATTTATGCGTTAAAACGCAGATTAAAAGCTCAAAACGTGATGTTTTGCTAAAATAATCATTTTCAAGCATTTTGGATCGTTGAAATCGACTTCAATAGACGCAATATTAATAAAACGAATAATAAAAATTTTGTCGTTTTTATGCTGTTTAGCGTTAAAACGCAAATAAAGCTCAAAAACGTGCTGTTTTGCTAAAATAAGCATTTTTTAAGCATTTTATCGTTGAAATCGTTCAAATAGATGCAATATTAATGAAAAACGAATAATAAAAATTTCGTCGTTTTATGCTATTTTATGCGTTAAAACGCAGATTAAAGCTCAAAACGTGATGTTTTGCTAAAATAATCATTTTCAACATTTTGGATCGTTGAAATCGTTCAAATAGACGCAATATTATAAAACGAATAATAAAATTTTGTCGTTTTTAGCTGTTTTACGCGTTAAACGGATATTAAAGCTCAAAACGTGCTGTTTGCTAAAATAAGCATTTTCAAGCATTTTAGATCGTTGAAATCCGTTCAAATAGAAGCAATATTAATAAAACGAAATAAAATTTCGTCGTTTTAGCTATTTTAAGCGTTAAAACGCAGATTAAAACTCAAAACGTGATGTTTTTGCTAAAATATCATTTTCAAGCATTTTGGATCGTTGAAATCGTTCAAATAGAAGCAATATTAATAAAAACGATAATAAATAATTCGTCGTTTTTATGCTGTTTTACGCGTTAAAACGCAGATTAAAAGCTCAAAATGTGCTGTTTTGCTAAAAATAATCATCTTCAAGCATTTTACATCGTTGAAATCGTTCAAATAGATGCATATAATGAAAGAATTAATAATAAATTTCGTCGTTTTATGCTGTTTTACGCGTTAAAACGCAGATTAAAGCTCAAAACGTGCTGTTTTGCTAAAATAAGCATTTTCAAGCATTTTAGATCGTTGAAATCGTTCAAATAGAAGCAATATTAATAAAAACGAATAATAAAAATTCGTCGTTTTATGCTGTTTTACGCGTTAAAACGCAGATTAAAAGCTCAAAACGTGCTGTTTTGCTAAAATATCATTTTCAAGCATTTTAGATCGTTGAAATCGTTCAAATTGGCGCATATTAATAAACGAATAATAAAAATTTTATCGTTTTATGCTGTTTCACGCGTTAAAACGCAGATTAAACTCAAAACGTGCTGTTTTGCTAAAATAAGCATTTTCAAAGCATTTTAGATCGTTGGAATCGTTCAAATAGAAGCAATATTATTAAAATGAATAATAAAAAATTCGTCGTTTTTATGCTGTTTTACGCGTTAAAACGTAGATTAAAACTCAAAACGTGCTGTTTGCTAAAATAATCATTTTCAAGCATTTTAGATCGTTGAAATCGTTCAAATTGACGCAATATTAATAAAAATCGAATATTAAAAATTTCTCGTTTTTATGCTTGTTTTACGCGTTAAAACGCAGATTAAAGCTCAAAACGTGCTGTTTTGCTAAAATAATCATTTTCAAGCATTTTAGATCGTTGAAATCGTTCAAATAGACGCAATATTAATAAAAACGAATAATAAAAATTTCGTCGTTTTTATGCTCTTTACGCGTTAAAACGCAGATTAAAGCTCAAAACGTGCTGTTTTGCTAAAATAAGCATTTTCAAGCATTTTAGATCGTTGAAATCGTTCAAATAGAAGCAATATTAATAAAAACGAATAATAAAAATTCGTCGTTTTATGCTGTTTTACGCGTTAAAACGCAGATTAAAAGCTCAAAACGTGCTGTTTTGCTAAAATAATCATTTTCAAGCATTTTGGGTCGTTGAAATCGTTCAAATAGACGCAATATTAATAAAAACGAATAATAAAAATTTTGTCGTTTTATGCTGTTCACGCGTTAAAACGCAAATTAAACTCAAAACGTGCTGTTTTGCTAAAATAAGCATTTTCAAGCATTTTAGATCGTTGAAATCGTTCAAATAGAAGCAATATTAATAAAAACGAATAATAAATTAATTCGTTTTTATGCTGTTTTACGCGTTAAAACGCAGATTAAAGCTCAAAACGTGATGTTTTGCTAAAATCATCATTTCAAGCATTTTTGGATCGTTGAAATCGTTCAAATAGACGCAATATCAATAAAAACGAATAATAAAAATTTTGTCGTTTTATGCTGTTTTACGCGTTAAAACGCAAATTAAAGCTCAAAACGTGCTGTTTTGCTAAAATAAGCATTTTCAAGCATTTTAGATCGTTGAAATCGTTCAAATAGAAGCAATATTAATAAAAACGAATAATAAAAATTCGTCGTTTTTATGCTGTTTTACGCGTTAAAAACGCAGATTAAAGATCAAAACGTGCTGTTTTGCTAAAATAACATTTTCAAGCATTTTAGATCGTTGAAATCGTTCAAATAGAAGCAATATTAATAAAAAGCGAATAATAAAAAATCGTCGTTTTTATGTTTTACGCGTTAAACGCAGATTAAAACTCAAAACGTACTGTTTTGCTAAAATAATCATTTTCAAGCATTTTACATCGTTGAAATCGTTCAAAATAGACGCAATATTAATAAAAACGAATATAAAAAATTTCGTCGTTTTATGCTATTTTACGCGTTAAAACGCAGATTAAAACTCAAACGTGCTGTTTTGCTAAAATAAGCATTTTCAAGCATTTAGATCGTTGAAATCGTTTTAAATAGAAGCAATATTATTAAAAAAATGAATAATAAAAATTCGTCGTTTTATGCTGTTTTGCGCGTTAAAACGCAGATTAAAGCTCAAAACGTGCTGTTTGCTAAAATAATCATTTTCAAAACATTTTAGATCGTTGAAATCGTTCAAATTGACGCAATATCTAAAAACGAATATTAAAAATTTCGTCGTTTTATGCTGTTTTACGCGTTAAAACGCAGATTAAAGCTCAAAACGTGCTGTTTTGCTAAATAACATTTTCAAGCATTTTAGATCGTTTGAAATCGTTCAAATAAGCAATATTAATAAAAACGAATAATAAAAATTCGTCGTTTTATGCTGTTTACGCGTTAAAACGCAGATTAAACTCAAAACGTGCTGTTTTGCTAAAATAAGCATTTTCAAGCATTTTAGATCGTTGAAATACGTTCAAATAGAGTAATATTAATAAAAAACGAATAATAAAAATTTTGTCGTTTTATGCTGTTTTACGCGTTAAAACGCATATTAAAAGCTCAAAACGTGCTGTTTTGCTAAAATAAGCATTTTCAAGCATTTTAGATCGTTGAAATCGTTCAAATAGAACGCAATATTAATAAAACGAAATAAAAATTCGTCGTTTTTATGCTGTTTACGCGTTAAAACGCAGATTAAAGCTCAAAACGTGATGTTTTGCTAAAATAATCATTTTCAAGCATTTTAGGGTCGTTGAAATCGTTCAAATGGACGCAATTAATAAAAACGAATAATAAAATATTTGTCGTTTTATGCTGTTTTACGCGTTAAAAACGCAAATTAAAAGCTCAAAACGTGCTGTTTTTGCTAAAATAACATTTTCAAGCATTTTTAGATCGTTGAAATCGTTTTAAATAGAAGCAATATTAATAAAAACGAATAATAAAAATTCGTCGTTTTTATGCTGTTTTACGCGTTAAAACGCAGATTAAAAGCTCAAAACGTGCTGTTTTGCTAAAATAATCATCTTCAAGCATTTTAGCATCGTTGAAATCGCTTCAAATAGAGCAATATTAATGAAAACGAAATAAAAATTTCATCGTTTTTATGCTGTTTTTACGCGTTAAAACGCAGATTAAAGCTCAAAACGTGCTGTTTTGCTAAAATAAACATTTTCAAGCATTTTAGATCGTTGAAATCGTTCAAATAGAAGCAATATTAATAAAAACGAATAATAAAAATTTCGTCGTTTTATGCTCTTTTACGCGTTAAAACGCAGATTAAACTCAAAACGTGCTGTTTTGCTAAAATAAGCATTTTCAAGCATTTTAGATCGTTGAAATCGTGCAAATAGAAGCAATATTAATAAAAACGAATAATAAAAAATTCGTCGTTTTTATGCTGTTTTACGCGTTAAAACGCAGATTAAAGCTCAAAACGTGCTGTTTTGCTAAAAACATTTTCAAGCATTTTAGATCGTTTGAAATCTTCAAATGAGAGCAAATTAAAAAACATAATAAAAATTTCGATTTTATGCTTTTACGTTAAACCAGATTCAAATAACGTGCATTAATGAAAACGAATAATAAATTTTCAGCGTTTTAATGCTGTTTTACGTTAAATGCGATTAAATAAAACGTGCGATTTTGCTAAAAAAGCATTTTCAATCGTTTTTAGTGTTAAACGTTCAAACCGCAATTTAATAAAACGGTTTAAAAATATCAGTTTTTAACGATTTTAGCGTTGAAACGTTAAAAAAGCAATTATAAAAATTTAGAAAATAAAATTTCAGCTTTTTAGATCGTTTTAAACGCGTTAAAAAAATATACAAAATGATATAAAAATTATCGTTTTTATGCTTTTAGTCTGAAACGTCAAATTAAGCAAATTATTTAAAAAAATTAAAGAATTTTCGTCGTTTTAGTGTTTACGTTAAATCGTTAAAAAGCAAATTAATGAATAAAAAAGCTGTTTTCAGTTGTTTTCGATAAACTGCAGATTAAAACTAAATATGTTAGCGAATAATCATTAAATCGTTTTTATGCTTAATTTACTGTTAAAACGCAGATTAAAACGAATAGTGAATTTTGCTAAAATAATCAGTTTAAGCATTTTAAGATCGTTGAAATCGTTCAAATAGACGAATTTTAAAAAAACGAATAATAAAAATTTCTCGTTTTATGCTGTTTTACGCATTAAAACGCATATTAAACTCAAAAACTGCTGTATTGCTAAAAATAGCATTTTCAAGCATTTTAATCGTTGAAACGTTCAAATGATTAGCAATATTAATAAAAGAATAATAAAAATTTGATACGTTTTATGCTGTTTACCTTAAAACGCAATAACTCAAAACGTGTTTTTTGCTTTAAAATAATCATTTTACAAGCATTTTAAGATCGTTGAAATCGTTCAAAAAGACGCAATATTAATAAATACAGATAATTAAAATTTCGTCGTTTTTATGCTGTTTTACGCGTTAAAACGCAATTAAAAGCTCAAAACGTGCTGTTTTGCTTAAAATAAGCATTTCAAGCATTTTAGATCGTTGAAATCGTTCAAAATAGAAGCAATATTAATAAAAACGAATAATAAAAAATTCATGCCGTTTTATATGCGTTTTAGCGTTAAAACGCGATTAAAGCTCAAAGTGTGTTTTGCTAAAAATCATTTTCAAGCATTTTAGATCGTTGAAATCGTTCAAATAGACGCAATATTCAATAAAAACGAATAATAAAAATTTTGTCGTTTTATGCTTATTTTAAACGTAAAACAAATTAGTAAAGCTGTTTTGCTAAAAAACATTTCAAGCATTTTAGATCGTTGAAATCGTTCAAATAGAAGCAATATTATAAACGATATAAAAATTCGTCGTTTAATGCGTTACGCGTTAAAACGCAGATTAAGATCAAAACTGCTTTTAGCTTTTAAATAACATTTTCAAGCATTTTGATACGTTGAAATCGTTCAAATAGAAGCAATATTAATAAGCGAATAATAAAATCGTCGTTTTATGCTGTTTTACGGTTAAAACTGCATTTAAGCTCAAAACGCTGTTTTAGCTTAAAATAATCATTTTCAGCATTTTACAGTTAAATCGTTCAAAAAGCAATATTAATAAAAACGTAATAAAATTTCGTCGTTTTAATGCTGTTTACGCGTTAAAACGCAGTTTAAACTCAAACTTGCGTTTTTCAAAATAAATCATTTCAATGCATTTAATGTTAGAAATGTTTCAAATAAGCATATTATTAAATGAATAATAAATCGTCGTTTTATGCTTTTTACGCGTAAACGCAGATTAAGCTCAAAACGTGCTTTTGTAAAATAATCTTTTCAAAGTTTTAGATCGTTGAAATCGTTCAAATTGAGCAATTTATCAATAAAACTGAATATTAAACATTTTCATTAAATGAATATAATTCGCGTTAAAACGCAGATTAAGTTAAACCAGATTAGCTGTTTTGCTAAAATAAGCATTTTTCAAAGCATTTTAGATCGTTGAAATCGTTCAAATCTAATATAAAACAATAATAATAAAAATTCGTACGTTTTAATGTGTTTTATTAAACGCAGATTAAACTCGAAAAGCGTTTTAAAGTCAAATTTGTTTTGTTAAAATCGTTAAATCAAGCATTTAGACGAAATATTAAAAAAACGAATAATAAAAATTGTCGTTATTATGTTTTTCGCGTTAAAACGCGTATTAAGCTTAAAACGCGTTTTAAGCTCAAAATAAGCTTTTCAAAAATTTTTCAGCATTTTGAATCGTAGAAAGTTAATACAATATTAATAAAGAAAAAAAAAAATTCGTCGTTTTATGCTGTTTTACGCGTTAAAACGCAGATTAAAGCTCAAAACGTGTGTTTTGCTAAAATAATCATTTTCAAGCATTTTTGATCGTTGAAATGTTCAAATGGACGCAATATTAATAAAACGAATAATAAAAATTTGTCGTTTTTATGCTGTTTTACGCGTAAAACGCAAATTAAAGCTCAAAACGTGCTGTTTTGCTAAAATAAGCATTTTCAAGCATTTTAGATCGTTGAAATCGTTCAAATAGAAGCAATATTAAAAAAGAATAATAAAAATTCGTCGTTTTATGCTGTTTTACGCGTTAAAACGCAGATAAATCAAAACGTCTGTTTTGCTAAAATAATCATTTTCAAGCATTTTAGATCGTTGAAATCGTTCAAAATGACGCAAAATTAATAAAAACGAATAATTTAAAAATTTTTGTTTTTTATGTGTTTACGCGTTAAAACGCAGATTAAACTCAAAACGTGCTGTTTTGCTAAATAAGCATTTTCAAGCATTTTAGATCGTTGGAATCGTTCAAATAGAAGCAATATTATTTAAAATGAATAATAAAATTCGTCGTTTTATGCTTTTTGCGTTAAAACGAGATTTAAAAACTCAAACGTGCTGTTTGCTAAAATAACATTTTCAAGCATTTTAGATCGTTGAATCGTTCAAATTGACATATTAATAAAACGAATTTAAAAATTTGTTTTTTATGCTGTTTTCGCGTTAAAACGCAGATTAAACTCAAAAAAGTGCTGTTTGAAAAATATAATCATTTTTCAAGCATTTTAGATCGTTGAAATCGTTCAAATAGACGCAATATTAATAAAAACGAATATAAAAAATTTTGTCGTTTTTTTTCCTACGCGTTAAAACGAAAATTAAATAAAACTGCTGTTTTGCTAAAATAACATTTTCAAGCATTTTAGATCGTTGAAATCGTCAAATAGAAGCAAATTTAAAAAAACGAATAATAAAAATTCGTCGTTTTATGCGTTTTACGCGTTAAAACGCAGATTAAAAGCTCAAAACGTGCTGTTTTAAAAATAATCTTTTAAAGCATTGAAATCGTTCAAATAGACGCAATATTAATAAAAAACGAATAATAAAAATTTCGTCGTTTTGTATGCGTTTTAACGCGTTAAAACGCAGATTAAAGCTCAAAATGTGCTGTTTTGCTAAAATAAGCATTTTCAAGCATTTTAGATCGTGAAATCGTTCAAATAGAAGCCATATTATAGAAAACGAATAATAAAAAATTCGTCGTTTTATGTGTTTTACGCGTTAAAACGCAGATTAAAGCTCAAACGTGCTGTTTTGCTAAAATAATCATTTTCAAGCATTTTAGATCGTTGAAATCGTTCAAATAGACGCAATATTAATAAAAACGAATAATAAAAATTTCGTCGTTTTATGCTGTTTTACGCGTTAAAACGCAGATTAAAGCTCAAAATGTGCTGTTTTGCTAAAATAAGCATTTTCAAGCATTTTAGATCGTTGAAATCGTTCAAATAGAAGCAATATTAATAAAAACGAATAATAAAAATTCGTCGTTTTTATGTGTTTTACGCGTTAAAACGCAGATTAAAGCTCAAAACGTGCTGTTTTGCTAAAATAATCATTTTCAAGCATTTTAGATCGTTGAAATCGTTCAAATAGACGCAATTTAATAAAAACGAATAATAAAAATTTCGTCGTTTTTATGCTGTTTTAAGCGTTAAAACGCAGATTAAAGCTCAAAACGTGCTGTTTTGCTAAAATAATCATTTTCAAGCATTTTAGATCGTTGAAATCGTTCAAATAGAAGCAATATTAATAAAAAACGAATAATAAAAATTCGTCGTTTTTATGCTGTTTTACGCGTTAAAACGCAGATTAAAAGCTCAAAACGTGCTGTTTTGCTAAAATAATCATTTTCAAGCATTTTAGATCGTGAAATCGTTCAAATAGACGCAATATTAATAAAAACGAATAATAAAAATTCGTCGTTTTATGCTGTTTTACGCGTTAAAACGCAGATTAAAGCTCAAAACGTGCTGTTTTGCTAAAATAATCATTTTCAAGCATTTTAGATCGTTGAAATCGTTCAAATAGAAGCAATATTAATAAAAAACGAATAATAAAAATTTCGTCCTTTTATGCTCTTTTACGCGTTAAAACGCAGATTACAGCTCAAAAACGTGCTGTTTTGCTAAATTAAGCATTTTCAAGCATTTTAGATTGTTGAAATCGTTCAAATAGAAGCAATATTAATAAAAACGAATAATAAAATTCGTCGTTTTATGCTGTTTTACGCGTTAAAACGTAGATTAAAGCGCAAAACGTGCTGTTTTGCTAAAATAATCATTTTAAGCATTTTTAGATCGTTGAAATCGTTCAAATAGACGCAATATTAATAAAAACGAATAATAAAAATTTCGTCGTTTTATGCTGTTTTACGCGTTAAAACGCAGATTAAAGCTCAAAACGTGCTGTTTTGCTAAAATAAGCATTTCTTCAAGCATTTTAGGTCGTTGAAATCGTTCAAATAGAAGCAATATTAATAAAAACGAATAATAAAAATTCGTCGTTTTTATGCTCTTTTACGCGTTAAAACGCAGATTAAAGCTCAAAACGTGCTGTTTGCAAAATGCATTTTCAAGCATTTAGATCGTTGAAATCGTTCAAATAGAAGCAATATTAATAAAACGAATAATAAAAATTCGTCGTTTTATGCTGTTTTACGCGTTAAAACGCAGATTAAAGCTCAAAACTGCTGTTTTGCTAAAATAATCATTTTCAAGCATTTTAGATCGCTGAAATCGTTCAAATAGACGCAATATTAATAAAAACGAATAATAAAAATTTTGTTGTTTTATGCTGTTTACGGGTTAAAACGCAGATTAAAGCTCAAAACGTGCTGTTTTGCTAAAATAAGCATTTTCAAGCATTTTGATCGTTGAAATCGTTCAAATAGAAGTAATATTAATAAAAACGAATAATAAAAATTTCGTCGTTTTATGCTCTTTTACGCGTTAAACGCAGATTAAAGCTCAAAACGTGCTGTTTTGCTAAAATAAGCATTTTCAAGCATTTTGATCGTTGAAATCGTTCAAATAGAGCAATATTAATAAAACGAATAATAAAAATTCGTCGTTTTATGCTGTTTACGCGTTAAACGCAGATTAAAGCTCAAAACGTGATGTTTTGCTAAAATCATCATTTTCAAGCATTTTGGATCGTTGAAATCGTTCAAATAGACGCAATATCAATAAAAACGAATAATAAAAATTTGTCGTTTTATGCTGTTTTACGCGTTAAAACGCAAATTAAAGCTCAAACGTGCTGTTTTGCTAAAATAAGCATTTTCAAGCATTTTAAATTGTTGAAATCGTTCAAATAGAAGCAATATTAATAAAAACGAATAATAAAAATTCGTCGTTTTATGCTGTTTTACGCGTTAAACACAGATTAAAGCTCAAAACGTGCTGTTTTGCTAAAATAATCATTTTCAAGCATTTTACATCGTTGAAATCGTTCAAATAGATGCAATATTAATGAAAACGAATAATAAAAATTTCGTCGTTTTATTCTGTTTTACGCGTTAAAACGCAGATTAAAGCTCAAAACGTGCTGTTTTGCTAAAATAAGCATTTTCAAGCATTTTAGATCGTTAAATCGTTCAAAACGCAATAAAACAAATAACATTGTCGTTTAAATAGCTGTTAACGCTTAAACGTTAAACGTCAAATAGATATTAATAAAAACGAATAATTAAAATTCGTCGTTTTATGTCAATTTACGCTTAAAACGCAGATTAAACAAACGGCTTTCAAAATAATCATTTCAAGCATTTTAGATCGTTGAAATCGTTAAATAGACGAATATTAATAAAACGAATATAAAATTTTGTTGATTTTATGCTGTTTACGGGTTAAAACGCAGATTAAAACAAGTCTTTTCAAATAAGCATTTTCAAGCATTTTAGATCGTTGAAATCGTTAAATAGAGTAATATTAAAAAACGAATATAAAAATTCGTCGTTTTTATGCTCTTTAGCTTAACGCAGATTAAACTCAAATCGTTTCAAAATAAGCATTTTCAAGCATTTTAATCGTTGAAATCGTTCAAATGCTTTAATAAAACGAATTAATCGTTTTATGCTGTTTTACGCGTTAAAACGCAGATTAAACTCAAAACGATGTTTTGCTAAAATCATCATTTTCAAGCATTTTGGATCGTTGAAATCGTTCAAATAGACGCAATATCAATAAAAACGAATAATAAAAATTTTGTCGTTTTTATGCTGTTTTACAGCGTTAAAACGCAGATTTCAAGCTTTATTCTGTTTTGCTAAAATAAGCAATTTAAGCTCTAAATCGTGAATGTTTAAATAGAAGCAAATTAATAGATCGTCGAATAATTAAAATTCGAAGAATTTATGCTGATTACGCGATTAAAACAGATTGAAGCTTATATGCTGTTTTGCGTTAAAATAATCAATTCAAACATTTTGTCGCTTAAATAATTCAATCAGCAATTTGAATTAAACGTTAAATAAACAATATTAATTTAAGCTGTATAATAAAACGCGATTTAATCTTTACGCGTTTTCTAAAATAAGCATTTCAAGCATTTTTAGATCGTTGAAAATAGTTAATAGCATAGATATTGAAATTTAATAATAAAAATATTATTAAAATGGATTACTTAAAAACGCTGTTTATTTAAGCGTTAAAACCAGTTTAAAATAATCAGTGCTGCATTTTAGATCGTTCATTCAAGTCAAATTGACGCAAATCAATAAAACGAATATTAAAAATTATGCGATTTATGCTGTTTCGCGTTTTAATGCAGTTAACGCTCAAAACGCGCGTAGCTAAAATAACAATCTTTCAAGCATTTTAAGATCGTTTCGCAAATTTAGAAAATTTGAAATCGTATAATGAAAAATGTCGATTAAAGTATAAAGTTAAACGCGATTTTTTAAACTTTAACGCGTTTGCTAAAACAATCAAAGCATTTTAGATCGATGAAATCGTTCAAATAAGACAATATTAATTAAAAACGTTAACTAAAATTTTGTCGATTTATGTAGTTTTACGCGTTAAAACGAAATTAATCTCAAACGTGCTGTTTTGCTTAAAATAAGCATTTTCAAGCATTTTAGATCGTTGAAATCGTTCAAATAGAAGCAATATTAATAAAAACGAATAATAAAAATGTCGTTTTATGCTGTTTTATGCGTTAAAACGCAGATTAAAGCTCAAAACGTGCTGATTTTGCAAAAATAATCATCTTCAAGCATTTTACATCGTTGAAATCGTTCAAATTTGATGCAATATTTGAAAAACGAATAATAAAAATTTCGTCGTTTTAGCTGTTTACGCGTTAAAACGCAGATTAAGCTCAAAACGTGCTGTTTTGCTAAAATAAGCATTTTCAAGCATTTTAGATCGTTGAAATCGTTCAAATAGAGCAATATTAATAAAAAACGATAATAAAATTCGTCGTTTTTATGCTGTTTTACGCGTTAAAACGCAGATTAAACTCAAAACGTGCTGCTGTTTGCTAAATAATCATTTTCAAGCATTTTAGATCGTTGAAATCGTTCAAATAGACGCAATATTAATAAAAACAAATAATAACATTCATCGTTTTTATGCTGTTTCACGGTTAAAACGCAGATTAAAGCTCAAAACGTGCTGTTTTTGCTAAATAAGCATTTTCAAGCATTTTAGATCGTTGAAATCGTTCAAATAGAAGCAATATTATTAAAAATGAATAATAAAAATGTTCGTTTTATGCTGTTTTACGCGTTAAAACGCAGATTAAACTCAAAACTGCTGTTTTGCTAAAATAATCATTTTCAAGCATTTTAGATCGTTGAAATCGTTTTAAATGACGCAATATTAATAAAAATCGAATATTAAAATTTCGACGTTTTATGCTGTTTTACGTTAAAACGCAGATTAAAACTCAAAACGTTGTTTTGCTAAAATAAGCATTTTCAAGCATTTTAGATCGTTGAAATCGTTCAAATGAATCAATATTAATAAAAACGAATAATAAAAATTCGTCGTTTATATGCTGTTTTACGCGTTAAAACGCAGATTAAAACTCAAAACGTGCTGTTTTGCTAAAACAATCATTTCAAAGCATTTTAGATCGTTGAAATCGTTCAAATAGACGCAATATTAATAAAAACAATAATAAAAAAATTGTCGTTTTTATGCTGTTTACGCGTTAAAACGCAGATTAAAGCTCAAAACGTGCTGTTTTGCTAAAATAAGCATTTTCAAGCATTTTAGATCGTTGAAATCGTTCAATTAAAGCAATATTAATAAAAACGAAATAAAAATTTCGTCGTTTTATGCTGTTTACGCGTTAAAACGCAGATTAAAGCTCAAAATGTGCTGTTTTGCTAAAATAATCATTTTCAAGCATTTTAGATCGTTGAAATCGTTCAAATAGACGCAATATTAATAAAAACGAATAATAAAAATTTCTTCGTTTTTATGCTGTTTTACGAGTTAAAACGCAGATTAAAGCGCAAAACGTGTTGTTTTGCTAAAATAAGCATTTTCAAGCTATAGATCGTTGAAATCGTTCAAATAGAAGCAATATTAATAAAAACGAATAATAAAAATTCGTCGTTTTATGCTGTTTTACGCGTTAAAACGCAGATTAAAGCTCAAAACGTGCTGTTTTGGTAAAAAATCATTTTCAAGCATTTTAGATTGTTGAAATCGTTCAAATAGACGCAATATTAATAAAACAAATTATAAAAATTTCGTCGTTTTATATGTTTTACGCGTTAAAACGCAGATTAAAGCTCAAAACGTGCTGTTTTGGTAAAATAACATTTTCAAGCATTTTAGATCGTTGAAATCGTTCAAATAGAAGCAATATTAATAAAAACGAATAATAAAAATTTCGTCGTTTTATGCTGTTTACGCGTTAAAACGCAGATTAAAGCTCAAAACGTGCTGTTTGCTAAATAAGCATTTAGATTAGATCGTTAAATATAAATGGCAATATTAATAAAAACGAATAATAAAAATTCGTCGTTTTTATGCTGTTTTACGCGTTAAAACGCAGATTAAACTCAAAACGTGCTGTTTTGCTAAAATAACATTTTCAAGCATTTTAGATCGTTGAAATCGTTCAAATAGACGCAATATTAATAAAAACGAATAATAAAAATTCGTCGTTTTTATCTGTTTTACGCGTTAAAACGCAGATTAAAGCTCAAACGTGCTGTTTTGTAAAATAATCATTTTCAAGCATTTTAGATCGTTGAAATCGTTAAATAGAGCAATATTAATAAAAACGAATAATAAAATTTCGTCGTTTTTATGCTGTTTTACGCGTTAAACGCAGATTAAAGCTCAAAACGTGTGTTTTGCTAAAATAACATTTTCAAGCATTTAGATCGTTGAAATCGTTCAAATGAAGCAATATTAATAAAAACGAATAATAAAAATTCGTCTTTTATGCTGTTTACGCGTTAAAACGCAGATTAAAGTCAAAACGTGCTGTTTGCAAAATAAGCATTTTCAAGCATTTTAGATCGTTGAAATCGTTCAAATAGAAGCATATTAATAAAAACGAATAATAAAAATTCGTCGTTTTATGCTGTTTACGCGTTAAAACGCAGATTAAAGCTCAAAACGTGCTGTTTTGCTAAAAAATCTTTCAAGATTTAATGAAAGCAATATTATAAACATAAAAAATTCGTCTGCTTTACGTCGTTTCACTGCTGTTTTGCTAAAATAAGCATTTTCAAGCATTTTAGATCGTTAAATCGTTCAAATAGAAGCAAAATTATTAAAAATAATAATAAAAATTCGTCGTTTAAAACTGTTTTACGCGTTTAACGCAATTAAAGCTCAAAACGTGCTGTTTTGCTAAAATAATCTTTTCAAGCATTTTAGATCGTTGAAATCGTTCAAATTGACGCAATATTAATAAAAACGAATATTAAAAATTTCGTCGTTTTTTTTTACGCGTTAAAACAGATTAAAACTCAAAACGGCTGTTGTTTTGCTAAAATAAGCATTTTCAAGCATTTTAGATCGTTGAAACGTTCAAATTGAATCAATATTAATAAAAAACGTAATAATAAATTGTCGTTTTTATCGTTTACGTGTTAAAAACGCAGATTTAAAACTAAAACGTTGTTTTTAAAACAATCATTTTCAAGCATTTTAGATCGATTAAATCGTTCAAATAGACGCAATATTAATAAAAAGATAATAAAAATTTTGTCGTTTTAGTTTTGTTTTAGCGTTAAAACGCAGTTAAAATCAAACGTCTTTTTCTAAAATAAGCATTTTAAGCATTTTTGATCGTTGAAATCGTTCAAATAGAGCAATTTAATAAAAGAAATAAAATTTCGTCGTTTTAAGTTTTTTACGCGTTAAATAAGATTTAAATCAAAAATGTTTTTGAAAAAATCATTTTCAACATTTTACATCGTTGAAATCGTTCAAATTAATGCAACTTTAATGAAAAAAAATAAAATTTGTCGTTTTATGCTGTTTACGCGTTAAAACGCAGATTAAAGCTCAAAACGATGCTGTTTTGCTAAAACTTTCATTTTCAAGCATTTTAATCGTTAAATCGTTCAAATAGAACAATATTAATAAAAAGATAAAAAATTCGTCGTTTTATGCTGTTTTACCGTTAAAACGCAGATTAAAGCTCAAAACGGCTAAGATTTAGCTAATAATCTTTTTAAGCATTTTAAGATCGTTGAAATCGTTCAAATAGACAATATTAATAAAACGAAAATAAAATTTCGTCGTTTTTTGCTTTTACGCGTTAAAACGATTAATAAAAGCTTTGCTAAAACATTTCAAAATAAGCATTTTCAAAGCATTTTAGATCATTGAAATCGTAAATAGAAACAATATTATTAAAAATTGAATAATAAAAAATTAATCGTTTTTATGCTTGTTTTACGGTTAAAACGCAGATTAAACTCAAAACGGCTGTTTTGCTAAAATAATCATTTCAATCATTTTGATCGTTGAAAATTTCAAATTGACGCAATATCAATAAAAAACGAATATTAAAAATTTCGTCGTTTTATGCTTTTTACGCGTTAAAACGCAGATTAAAAGCTCAAAACGTGACTTTTGCTAAATAAGCATTTTCAAAGCATTTTAGATCGTTGAAATCGTTCAAATTGAAGCAATATTAATAAAAGCGATTAATAAAAATTGTGTTTTTATGCTGTTTTACGCGTTAAAAACGCAAATCTAAAATAAAAATTTGTGTTTAAAACAATATTTTCAAGCATTAATCGTTGAAATCGTTCAAAATAGACGCAATATTAATAAAAACGAATAATAAAATTTGTCTATTTATGCTGTTTTACGCGTTAAAACAGATTAAAAGCTCAAAACGTGACTGTTTTAAAAATAAGCATTTTCAAGCATTTTTAGATCATAAATCTTTAAATGAAGCAATATTAAAAAAACGAAAATAAAATTTCGTCGTTTTATAAAAAATGTTTTATGCGTTAAAACGCAGATTAAAAGCTCAAAACGTGATGATTTTGCTAAAATAATCATTTTCAAAAGAGTTTTGGATCGTTGAAATCGTTCAAATAGACGCAATATTAATAAAAAAGATAATAAAAATTTTGTCGTTTTTGCTGTTTTACGCGTTAAAACGCAAATTAAAGCTCAAAACAGGCTGTTTCTAAAATAATCATCTTCAAGCATTTTATCGTTGAAATCGTTCAAATAGATGCAGTATTAAAAAAGCAATAATAAAAATTTCGTCGTTTTTTATGCTGTTTTACGCAGTTAAAACGCAGATTAAACTCAAAACGTGCTTGTTTTGCAAAATAAAAGCATTTTCAAGCATTTTAGATCTTTAAATATCAAATAGACATTAATAAAAACGAATAATAAAAAATTCGTCGTTTTATGCTGTTTTACGCGTTAAAACGCAGATTAAAAGCTCAAAACGTGCTGTTTGCTAAAATAATCATTTTCAAGCATTTTAGATCGTTGAAATCGTTCAAATAGACGCAATATTAATAAAAACGAATAACAAAAATTTCATCGTTTTTATGCTGTTTCACGCGTTAAAACGCAGATTAAAGCTCAAAACGTGCTGTTTTGCTAAAATAAGCATTTTCAAGCATTTTAGATCGTTGAAATCGTTCAAATAGAGCAATATTAATAAAACGAATAATAAAAAATTCGTCGTTTTATGCTGTTTTACGCGTTAAAACGCAGATTAAAAGCTCAAAACGTGCTGTTTTGCTAAAATAATCATTTTCAAGCATTTTAGATCGTTGAAATCGTTCAAATAGACGCAATATTAATAAAAACGAATATAAAAATTTCGTCGTTTTTATGCTGTTTACGCGTTAAAACGCAGATTAAAGCTCAAAACGTGCTGTTTTGCTAAAATAACATTTTCAAGCATTTTAGATCGTTGAAATCGTTCAAATAGAAGCAATATTAATAAAAACGAATAATAAAAATTCGTCGTTTTATGCTGTTTTACGCGTTAAAACGCAGATTAAAGCTCAAAACGTGCTGTTTTGCTAAAATAATCATTTTCAAGCATTTTAGATTGTTGAAATCGTTCAAATAGACGCAATATTAATAAAAACAAATAATAAAATTTCGTCGTTTTATGCTGTTTTACGCGTTAAAACGCAGATTAAAAGCTCAAAACGTGCGTTTTGCTAAAATAACATTTTCAAGCATTTTAGATCGTTGAAAATCGTTCAAATAGACAATATTAATAAAAACGAATAATAAAAATTTGTCGTTTTTAATGTGTTTTACGCGTTAAAACGCAGATTAAAGCTCAAAAGCGTTTAAAAAAGCATTACGCTTTTAGATCGTTGAAATCGTTCAAATAAAGCAATATTAATAAAAACGAATAATAAAAATTTCGTCGTTTTATGTGTTTTACGCGTTAAAACGCAGATTAAAAGCTCAAAACGTTTGTAATCTTGTTAAGCATTAGATCGTTGAAATCGTTCAAAAAAGCAATATTAATAAAACGAATAATAAAATATTCTACGTTTTATCTGTTTTACGCGTTAAAACGCAGATTAAAGCTCAAAACGTGCTGTTTTGCTAAAATAATCATTTTCAAGCATTTTAGATCGTTGAAATCGTTCAAATAGACGAATATTAATAAAAACGAATAATAAAATTTCGCGTTTTTATCTGTTTTACGCGTTAAAACGCAGATTAAAGCTCAAAACGTGCTGTTTTGCTAAAATAACATTTTCAAGCATTTTAGATCGTTGAAATCGTTCAAATAGAAGCAATATTAATAAAAACGAATAATAAAAATTCTCGTTTTTATGCTGTTTCGCGTTAAAACGCAGATTAAAGCTCAAAACGTGTGTTTTGCTAAAATAATCATTTTCAAGCATTTTAGATCGTTGAAATCGTTCAAATAATAAGCAATATTAATAAAAACGAATAATAAAAATTTCGTCGTTTTATACGTTTTACGCGTTAAAACGCAGATTAAAGCTCAAAACGTGCTGTTTTGCTAAAAAAATTTTCAAGCATTTTAGATCGTTGAAATCGTTCAAATAGAAGCAATATTAATAAAAACGAATAATAAAAATTTCGTCGTTTTATGCTGTTTTACGGTTAAAACGCAGATTAAAGCTCAAAACGTTGCTGTTTTGCTAAAATAACATTTTCAAGCATTTTAGATCGTTGAAATCGTTCAAATAGACGCAATATTAATCAAAACGAATAATAAAAATTTCTCGATTTTATGTGTTACGCGTTAAAACGCAGATTAAAGCTCAAAACGTGCTGTTTTGCTAAAATAATCATTTTCAAGCATTTTAGATCGTTGAAATCGTTCAAATAGAAGCAATATTAATAAAAACAAAATAAAATTTCTCGTTTTATGCTGTTTTACGCGTTAAAACGCAGATTAAAAGATCAAAGTGTGTTTTGTAAAATAATCATTTTCAAGCATTTTAGATCGTTGAAATCGTTCAAATAGACGCAATATTAATAAAAACGAATAATAAAATTTCGTGTTTTATGCTGTTTACGAGTTAAAACGCAGATTAAACGCCAAAACGTGCTGTTTTGCAAAATAAGATTTTCAAGCATTATAGATCGTTGAAATCGTTCAAATAGAAGCAATATTAATAAAAACGAATAATAAAAATTCGTCGTTCTTATGCTGTTTTACGCGTTAAAACGCAGATTAAAGCTCAAAACGTGCTGTTTTGCTAAAATAATCATTTTCAAGCATTTTAGATGTTGAAATCGTTCAAATAGACGCAATATTAATAAAAACAAATAATAAAAATTTCGTCGTTTTATGCTGTTTTACGCGTTAAAACGCAGATTAAAGCTCAAAACGTGCTGTTTTGCTAAAATAATCATTTTCAAGCATTTTAGATCGTTGAAATCGTTCAAATAGACGCAATATTAATAAAAACGAATAATAAAAATTTCGTCGTTTTATACTGTTATACGCGTTAAAACGCAGATTAAAGCTCAAAACGTGCTGTTTTGGTAAAATAATCATTTTCAAGCATTTTAGATCGTTGAAATCGTTCAAATAGACGCAATATTAATAAAAACGAATAATAAAAGTTTCGTCGTTTTTATGCTGTTTTACGCGTTAAAACGCAGATTAAAGCTCAAAACGTGCTGTTTTGCTAAAATAAGCATTTTCTAGCATTTTGGATCATTGAAATCATCCAAATGGAAGCAATATTAATAAAAACGAATAATAAAAATTCGTCGTTTTATTGTTTTAGCGTTAAAAAAAAAAAATAAAACTGCTTTTTGCTTTTGCTTTTTAAACATTTTTAACTTAAATCGTTTAAAAAACAATTTAAAAAAGAAAAATAAAAAATTGTTTTTAAAGCTTTTTTTTAAAAAAGAATTTAAAAATCCGTTTTCTGTTTTGCTAAAAAACACAAGCTTAAACGTTTTGTTTTTAAATAATAAATTTTTTAAAAAAATAAAAAAATTTTGTCTTTTTTTTTCGTTTTTTTAAAAACCGATTAAAATAAAACGTCGTTTTTTTTAAAAAAAAAATTTTTAAATTTTTTTTCTTTAAAAAATTTTAAATAGAATTTAAAAAAAAAAAAATAATAAAAAAGTCCCATTTTTTCGCTTAAAAAGGTTAAATAAAAAGGGGTTTTTGCTAAAAAACTTTTCAAATTTTTTCAGAAAATTTAAAGGAATTTAAAAAAACAAAAAAAAAAATTTTTTAAAAAACTTTTTAGGGTTAAACGTTAAACTAAAATGGGCTAAAAAATTTTTGGGAAAAACTTGAAATTTTAAAAACAATTTAATAAAAAATAAAAAAAATTTTTTTTCTGTTTTTTTTGTTAAAAGCGTTAAAAACCAAAAGCTTTTTTAAAAAAAGGGTTTTCGCATTTTTAAACTTAAACTTAAATGGAATTTAAAAAAACGAATAATAAAAAACGTTTTTTTTGCTGTTTTAGCGTTAAAAGCGTTAAAGCTTTAAAAGGGGGTTTTTAAAATGTTTTTTAAAATTTTAATCTTAAACTTAAATGGAATTTTAAAAAAAATAATAAAAAAACGTTTTTTATCTGTTTTTTTGGTTAAAAGCGTTTAAAAAAAAGGTGGCTAAAATTTTTTAAGCATTTTAGATTTGAAAACGTTTGGAAAAAAATAAAAAAAAAAATAAAAAATTTTTTTTTTTTTTGGGTTAAAAAGCGTTAAAGCTAAAAACCCGTTTTTTCTAAAAACATTTTGAAAATTTTTGATCTTTTAAATCGTTCAAATAGAAAAAATAATAATAAAAACGAATAATAAAAATTTCGTCGTTTTATAGTTGTTTTACGCGTTAAAACGCAGATTAAAAGCTCAAACGTGCTGTTTTGCTAAAATTGCATTTTCAAGCATTTTAGATCGGCTGAAATCGTTCAAATAGAAGCAATATTAATAAAAACGAATAATAAAAATCGTCGTTTTATGCTTTTTGCGTTAAAACGCAGATTAAAAGCTCAAAACGAGCTGTTTTGCTAAAATAATCATTTTCAAGCATTTTTAGATCTTGAAATCGTTCAAATAGACGCAATATTAATAAAAAACGAATAATAAAATTTGTCGTTTTAGTTTTTACGCGTTAAAACGCAGATTAAAAGCTCAAAACGTCTGTTTGCTAAAATACATTTTCAAGCATTTTAGACAAGTGAAATCGTTCAAATAGAAATAATAATAAATACGAATAATAATAATCGTCGATTATGCTGTTTTACGCGTTAAAACGCAGATTAAAGCTCAAAACGTGCTGTTTTGCTAAAATAATATTTTCAGCATTTTAGATCGTTTTAATCGTCTTAAATAGACGTAATATTAATAAAAACGAATAATTAAAATTTCGTCGTTTTATCGTTTTACGCGTTAAACGCAGATTAAAAGCTCAAAACGTGCTGTTTTGTAAAATAAGCAATTTCAAGCATTTTAGATCGTTGAAATCGTTCAAATAGAAGCAATATTAATAAAAACGAATAATAAAAATTCGTCGTTTTATGCTGTTTTACGCGTTAAAACGCAGATTAAAGCTCAAAACGTGCTGTTTTGCTATAATAATCATTTTCAAGCATTTTAGATCATTGAATTCGTTCAAATAGACGCAATATTAATAAAAAACGAATAAAAAATTCGTCGTTTTATGTGTTTTACGCGTTAAAACGCAGATTAAGCTCAAAACGTGCTGTTTTGCTAAAATAATCATTTTCAAGCATTTTAGATCGTTAAATCGTTCAAATAGACTCAATATTATAAAAAGACTTAAAATTTCGTCGTTTTAAGTGTTTTACGCTTAAAAACGCAGATTAAAGCTCAAAACGTGCTGTTTTGCTAAATAGCATTTTCAAAGCATTTTAGATCGTTGAAATCGTTCAATAAAGAATATTAATAAAACGAATAAAGTAATTTTTTATGTGTTACTTAAAACGCAGATTAAAGCTCGAAACGTGCTGATTTTGCTAAAATAATCATTTTAAGCATTTTAGATCATTGGAAATCGTTCAATAGACGCAATATTAATAAAACGAATAATAAAATTTCGTCGTTTTATGCTTTTTACGCTTAAAACGCAGATTAAAGCTCAAAACGTGCGTTTTGCTAAAATAATATTTTAAGCATTTTAGATCGTTGAAGTCGTTCAAATAGACGAAAATTTAAAAAAAACGAATAATAAAATTTCGTCGTTTTTAGCTGTTTTGCGTTAAAACGCAGATTAAACTCAAAACGTGCTGTTTTGCAAAAATAATCATTTTCAAGCATTTTAGATCGTTGAAACGTTCAAATAGACTCATATAATAAAAAACGAATAATAAAATTTCGTCGTTTATGTTTTACGCGTTAAAACGCAGATTAAAGCTCAAAACGTGCTGTTTTGCTAAAATAAGCATTTTCAAGCATTTTAGATCGTTAAATCGTTCAAATAGAAGCAATATTAATAAAACGAATAATAAAAATTCGTCGTTTTTATGTTTTTACGCGTTAAAACGAGATTAAACTAAAACGTGCTGTTTTGCTAAAATATCATTTTAAGCATTTTAGATCATTGAAAATCGTTCTAAAATAGACGCAATATTTAATAAAACGAATAATAAAATTTCATCGTTTTTATGTTTTACGCGTTAAACGCAGATTAAAGCTCAAAACGCTGTTTGCTAAAATAAGCATTTTCAAATTAGATCGTTGAAATCGTTTAAATAGAAGCTATTTAAAGAAAAACGAATAATAAAAATTGCGTTTTTATGTGTTTTCGCGTTAAAACGCAGATTAAAAGCTCAAAACGTGCTGTTTTGCTAAAATAATCATTTCAAGCATTTTAGATCGTTGAAGTCGTTCAAATAGACGCAATATTAATAAAAACGAATAATAAAATTTCGTCGTTTTATGCTGTTTTACGCGTTAAAACGCAGATTAAACTCAAAACGTGCTGTTTTGCTAAAATTAAGCATTTTCAAGCATTTTAGATCGTTGAAATCGTTCAAATAGTACAATATTAATAAAAACGAATAATAAAAATTCGTCGTTTTATGTTGTTTTACGCGTTAAAACGCAGATTAAAGCTCAAAACGTGCGTTTTGCTAAAATAATCATTTTCAAGCATTTTAGATCGTTGAAATCGTTCAAATAGACGCAATATTAATAAAAACGAATAATAAAATTTCGTCGTTTTATGTGTTTTCACGCGTTAAAACGCAGATTAAAGCCAAACGTGCTGTTTTGCTAAAATAAGCATTTTCAAGCATTTTAGATCGTTGAAATCGTTCAAATAGAATCAATATTAATAGAAAACGAATAATAAAAAAATTCGTCGTTTTATGCTGTTTTACGCGTTAAACGCAGATTAAAGCTCAAAACGAGCTGTTTTGCTAAAATAATCATTTTCAAGCATTTTAGATCGTTGAAATCGTTCAAATAGACGCAATATTAATAAAAAACGAATAATAAAAAACTTCGTCGTTTGTATGCTGTTTTACGCGTTAAAACGCAGATGAAAGCTCAAAACGTGCTGTTTTGCTAAAATAAGCATTTTCAAGCATTTTAGATCGTTTAAAATCGTTCAAATGGCATATTATAAAAACGAATAATAAAAATTCGTCGTTTTATGTGTTTTACGCGTTAAAACGCAGATTAAAGCTCAAAAACGTGCTGTTTTGTGCTAAAATATTCATTTTAAGCATTTTAGATCATTGAAATCGTTCAAATAGACTGCAATATTAATAAAAACGAATAATAAAATTTCATCGTTTTATGCTGTTTTACGCGTTAAAACGCAGATTAAAGCTCAAAACGTGCTGTTTTCTAAAATAAGCATTTTCAGCATTTTAGATCGTTGAAATCGTTTAAATAGAAGCAATATTAATAAAAACGAATAATAAAAATTGTCGTTTTTAGCTGTTTTACGCGTTAAAACGCAGATTAAAGCTCAAAACGTGCTGTTTTGCTAAAATAATCATTTCAAGCATTTTAGATCGTTGAAGTCGTTCAAATAGACGCAATATTAATAAAAACGAATAATAAAAATTTCGTCGTTTTATGCTGTTTACGCGTTAAAACGCAGATTAAAGCCTCAAAACGTGCGTTTTTGCTAAAATTAGCATTTTCAAGCATTTTAGATCGTTGAAATCGTTCAAATAGAAGAATATTAATAAAACGAATAATAAAAAATTCGTCGTTTTATGTGCTTTTACGCGTTAAAACGCAGATTAAAGCTCAAAACGTGCTGTTTTGCTAAAATAACATTTTCAAGCATTTTAGATCGTTGAAATCGTTCAAATAGACGCATATTAATAAAAAACGAATAATAAAAATTTCGTCGTTTTTATGCTGTTTTACGCGTTAAAACGCAGATTAAAGCTCAAACGTGCTGTTTTGCTAAAATAAGCATTTTCAAGCATTTTAGATCGTGAAATCGTTCAAAAAGCAATATTAAAAACGAATAATAAAAATTCGTCGTTTTATGTTGTTTTACGCGTTAAAACGCAGATTAAACTCAAAGCTGTTTTGCTAAAATAATCATTTTCACATTTTAGATCGTTGAAATCGTTCAAATAGACGCAATATTAATAAAAACGAATAATAAAAATTCGTCGTTTTTATGCTGTTTACGCGTTAAAACGCAGATGAAATCAAAACGTGCTGTTTTGCTAAAATAATATTTTCAAGCATTTTAGATCGTTGAAATCGTTCAATAGAGAATATTATAAAAACGAATAATCAAAAATTTCTCTGTTTTTTGTTTTACGCGTTAAAACGCAGATTCAAAAGCTCTAAACGTGTGTTTTGTTAAAATAGTCAATTTCAAGATTTAATGAAATCGTTAAAAAAAGACGCAATATTAATAAAACGATAATAAAGAATTCGTACGTTTTATGCTGTTTTACGTTAAACGCAGATTAAGTCAAACGTGCTGTTTTTGTTAAATAAAGCATTTTAAGATTTAATAAATTCGTTAATAGCGTTTTTAATAAAAACGAATAATAAAATTCGTCTTTTGTATCGTTTTACGCGTTAAAACGCAGATTGAAAGCTCAAAACGATGCTGTTTTGCAAAATAAGCATTTTCAAGCATTTTAGATTGTTGAAATCGTTCAAATAGAAGCAATATTAATAGAAAACGAAAAAATTCGTCGTTTTGCTTAACCCTTAAAACTGCAGATTAAAGCTTCAAAACGGCTTTTTGCTAAAATAATATTTTCAAAAAATTTTAGATCGTTGAAATCGTTTCAAAAGACGCAATATTAAAAAACGCATTACATAAAAATTCTTCAGCTTTTTGCTGTTTACGCGTTAAAAGCAATAAACTCAAAACGTGCTGTTTTGCTAAAATAACCATTTTCAAGCATTTTATATCGTTGAAATCGTTCAAATAGAAGCAATTTATAAAAAACGAATAATAAAAATTCATTGTTTTATGACGTTTTAGCGTATAAAACGAGATTAAAAGATCAAAACGTGCTTTTTGCTAAAATAAGCATTTTCAAGCATTTTAGACTTGAAATCGTTCAAAAACGCAATTTAATAAAACGAATATAAAAATTTGCGCTTATATTTGCACGTATTAAAACGCAGATTAAACTCAAACGCTGTTTGCTAAAATAATCATTTTCAAGCATTTTAGATCGCTAAATTTCAAAGATATTAATAAAAAACATAATAAAAATTTTTTTTTATGTTTACCGTTAAAACAAATTAAGCTCAAAACGCGTTATCAAGAATAACATTTTCAGCATTTTAGATCGTTGAAATCGTTCAAAGGAACAATATTAAAAAAAAAGATAATAAAAATTTCGTTTTATGCTGTTTTACGCGTTAAAACGCAGATTAAAGCTCAAACGTGCTGTTTTGTAAAATAACATTTTCAAGCATTTTAGATCGTTGAAATCGTTCAAATAGACCAATATTAATAAAAACGAATAATAAAAAATTTCGTTTTATGCTGTTTTACGCGTTAAAACGCAGATTAAAGCTCAAAACGTGCTGTTTTGCTAAATAATCATTTTCAAGCATTTTAATCGTTGAAATCGTTCAAATAGACGCAATATTAATAAAAACGAATAATAAAAATTGTCGTTTTATGCTGTTTTACGCGTTAAAACGCAGATTAAAAGTCAAAAAGTGCTGTTTTTGCTAAAATAATATTTTGCTAAACATTTTAACGTTGAAATCGCAAATAAAGCAAATATTAATAAAAAAAAATAAAATTGTCGTTTTATTTGACGCGTTAAAACGCAAATTAAACTAAAACGTGCTGTTTTTCTAAATAATCTTTTCAAGCATTTTAGATCGTTAAATCGTTCAAATGACGCAATTTATAAAAAAACGAATAATAAAATTTGTCGTTTTTATGTTTTCAACTTTAAAAGCAATTAAAGTCAAAACGTGCGTTTTGCTAAAATAACATTTTAAAGCATTTTAGATCGTTGAAATCCCTTTCAAATAGGCAATATTAATAAAACGAATAATAAAATTTGTCGTTTTTTGTTTTAAAAAGCGTTAAACGCAGATTAAAAATCAAACGTGCTGTTTTGCTAAAATAATCATTTTCAAGCATTTTAGATTGCTGAAATCCCTTAAAAGAGCAATATTAATAAAAGACGAATAATAAAATTCGTCGTTTTTAATGTTTTACGCGTTAAAACGCAGATTAAAACTCAAAAAACGTCTGTTTTGCTTAAAATAAGCATTTTCAAGCATTTTAATCGTTGAAATCGTTAAATAGAGCAATATTAATAAAAAACGAATAATAAAAATTTGCGTTTTTATGCTGTTTTTAGCGTTAAAACGCAGATTAAAGCTCAAAACGTGCTGTTTTCGCTTAAATAATCATTTTCAAGCAATTTTTGATCTTGAATCGTTCAATAGACGCAATTTTAAAAAAAACAATAATAAAAAAATTGCGTTTTATGTTTTTACGCGTTAAAAAAGAGATTAAAAGCTCAAAACGTGCTGTTTTGCTAAAATAATCATTTTCAAACATTTTAGATCGTTGAAATCGTTCAAAGACTCAATATTAATAAAAAAACGAATAATAAAAATTTCGTCGTTTTATGCTGTTTTACGCGTTAAAACGCAGATTAAAGCTCAAAAACGTGTGTTTTGCTAAAATCATCTTTTCAAGCATTTTAGATCGTTGAAACGTTCAAATAGACGCATATTAATAAAAACGAATTTAAAATTTTCGTCGTTTTATGCTGTTTTAGCGTTAAAACGCAGATTAAAGCCAAAACGTGCTGTTTTTAAAATAATCATTTTAAGCATTTAGATCTTGAAATCGTTCAAATAGATTCAAATTTGAAAAACGATAATAAAAATTCGTCGTTTTAATGTTTTTACGCGTTAAAACGCAGATTAAAGCTCAAACGGCTGTTTTGTAAAATAACTTTTCAAACATTTTAGACGTTGAAATCGTTAAATAGAAGCAATTAATAATAAAAACGAATAATAAAAATTCGTCGTTTTTATGCTGTTTTACGCGTTAAAACGCAGATTAAAGCTCAAAACGTGCTGTTTTGCTAAAATATTCATTTTAAGCATTTTAGATCATTGAAATCGTTCAAATAACATATTTAAAAAAACGATTAATAAAAATTTCACGTTTTATGCTGTTTTACGCGTTAAAACGCGATTAAAGCTCAAAACGTGCTGTTTGCAAAATAAGCATTTTCAAGCATTTTAGATCGTTGAAATCGTTTAAATAGAAGCATATTAATAAAAACGAATAAAAAAATTGTGTTTTTATGCTGTTTTACGCGTTAAAACGCAATTAAAGCTCAAAACGTGCTGTTTTGCTAAAATAATCATTTTAAGCATTTTAGATCGTTGAAACGTTCAAATAGACGCAATATAATAAAAAACGAATAATAAAATTTCATCGTTTTAATGTTGTTTTACGCGTTAAAACGCAGATTAAAGCTCAAAACGTGCTGTTTTGCTAAAATAAGCATTTTCAAGCATTTAGATCGTTGAAATCTGTTAAATTAGAAGCAATATTAATAAAACGAATAATAAAAATCGTGCGTTTTAATGCTGTTTTACGCGTTAAAACGCAGATTAAAGCTCAAAACGTGCTGTTTTGTAACAAAATAACATTTTCAAGCATTTTAGATCGTTGAAGTCGTTCAAATAGACGCAATATTAATAAAAAACGAATAATAAAAATTTCGTCGTTTTATGCTGTTTTACGCTTAAAACGCAGATTAAAACTCAAAACGCTGTTTTGCTTAAACATTGAATTTTCAAGCATTTTAGATCGTTGAAATCGTTCAAATAGAATGCAATTTATTAAAACGATATAATAAAAATTCGTCGTTTTATGCTGTTTTACGCGTTAAAACGCAGATTAAAGCTTCAAAACTGCTGTTTTGCTAAAATAATCATTTTCAAGCATTTTAGATCGTTGAAATCGTTCAAATAGACGAATATTAATAAAAACGAATAATAAAAATTTTCGCTTTTTATCTGTTTTACGCGTTAAAACGCAGATTAAAGCTCAAAACTGCTGTTTGCTAAAATAAGATTTCAAGCATTTTAGATCGTTGAAATCGTTCAAAAGAATCAATATTAATAAAACGAATAATAAAAATTCGTCGTTTTTTGTGTTTTACGTTAAAAGCAGATTAAAGCTCAAAACGTGCTTTTTGCTAAAATAATTATTTTCAAGCATTTTTATCGTTGAAATCGTTAAAAAAGAAGCAAAAAAAAAACGAAATAAAATTTCGTCCTTTTTTTGCTGTTTAGCGTTAAAAAGCAGATTACAGCTCAAAAAAGTGCTGTTTTTCGAAAATAAGCATTTTAAGCATTTTTTGATTGTTGAAATCGTTCAAAAGAAGCAATATTAATAAAAACGAATAATAAATAATACGCCCTTTTTTGGGGAGTTTTTTCGCGTTAAAAAAGCAGATTAAAACTCAAAACGTGCTGTTTTGTTTAAAAAAATCATTTTCAAGCATTTTAGATCGTTGGGAAAACGTTCAAATAGACGCAATATTAATAAAAAAAGAATAATAAAAAATTTTGCCGATGCTGTTTTCGCGTTAAAAAGCAGATTAAAAACTCAAAATGCTTTTTTTGCTAAAATAACCATTTTCAAGCATTTTTTTAAACGTTGAAATCGTTCAAATAGAAGCAATATTAATAAAAAACGAATAATAAAAAATTCGTCGTTTTTTTTGCTGTTTTTCGCGTTAAACGCAGGGTTAAAGATCAAAACGTGCTATTTTGCTAAAATAAGATTTTCAAGCATTTTAGATCGTTGGGAAAACGTTCAAATATAAGCAATATTAATAAAAACGAATAATAAAAAATTTTCCCTTTTATGCTGTTTTTTTCGCGTTAAAACGCAGATTAAAGCTCAAAACGTGCTGCTTTGCTAAAAAAAAATCATTTTCAAGCATTTTGAAACGTTGAAATCGTTCAAATAGACGCCTATTAATAAAAAAAATAATAAAAAATTTGCCCTTTTTTAAAAATTTTTACGCGTTAAAACGCAAATTAAAACTCAAAACGTGCTGTTTTTTCTAAAATTAAAAACATTTCACGCATTTTGAAACCCTTGGGAAAACGTTCAAAAAAGAAACAATATTAAAAAAAAAAGGGGTAATAAAAATTTCGTTTTATGTTTTTTTACGCGTTAAAACGCAGATTAAAACTCAAAAAAGTGCTGTTTTGCTAAAATAAGATTTTCAAGCATTTTTGGGTCGTTGGGAAAACGTTCAAATAGAAGAAAAATTAATAAAAAAGAATAATAAAAAAATTTGTCGTTTTTTTTGCTGTTTTACGCGTTAAAACGCAGATTAAAACTCAAAACGTGCCGTTTTGGGTAAAATAATCATTTTCAAGCATTTTACATCCCCTTGAAATCGTTCAAAAGACGCAATTAAATTAAAAACGAAATAATAAAAAAATTTTTTTGTTTTTTTGTTTTTTTACGCGTTAAAACGCAGGGTTAAAAACTCAAAACGTGCTGTTTTAAAAAATAATCATTTTCAAGCATTTTAGATCGTTTAAATCGTTAAATAGGGCCAAAATTTAAAAAAAACAAATAATTTAAAAATTTTGTCGTTTTTTTGCCGTTTAACGCGTTAAAAAGCAAAAATTTAAAACTCAAAACGTGCTGTTTTTAAAATAATCATTTTCAAGCATTTTAGATCGTTGAAATCGTTTTAAATTGACGAATATTAATAAAAACGAATAATAAAAATTTCCCTCCCTTTTTATTTGTTTTTCGCGTTAAAAAGCAGGGTTAAACTCAAAACGTGCTGTTTTGCTAAAATAATCATTTTAAAGCATTTTGATCGTTGAAATCGTTCAAATAGACGAAATTAATAAAAAAGAATAATAAAATTTTGTCGTTTTTAAGTTGGTTTTTAAAGCGTTAAACGGGGGATTAAAAGGGCAAAAAGTGCTGTTTTGCTAAAATAATCTTTCAAGCATTTTTTGATTGTTTAAATCGTTCAAAAAAGACGAATAATTTAAAAAGGAAAGAATAATAAAATTTCCCTCGTTTTATGTTTTTTTACCCTTAAAACGCAGATTAAAAGCTCAAAACGGGTGTTTTGCTAAAATAAGCATTTTTTTAAGCATTTTAGATCGTTTTAAATCGTTCAAAAAGAAGCAATATTAAAAAAACGAATAATAAAAATTTGTCGTTTTAGTTTTTTTACGCGTTAAAAAGCAGATTAAAAAAACAAAAAGTGCTGTTTTGCTAAAAAAAATCATTTTCAAGCATTTTTTGATCGTTGAAATCGTTCAAATAGACGCAAATTAATAAAAAAGAATCACAAAAAAATTTTGTCGTTTTAGTTTTTTTACGCGTTAAAAAGCAGATTTAAAGCTCAAAATTTCTGTTTTGCTAAAAAAGCATTTTCAAGCATTTTAGATTGTTGAAATCGTTCAAATAGAAACAAAATTTAAAAAAAACGAATAATAAAAATTTTGTTGTTTTTTTGTTTTTTTACCCCGTTAAAACGAGATTAAAACTCAAAACGTGTTTTTTTGTCTTTTTTCCCAAAACTAACAGATCGTTGGGAAAACGTTCAAATAGACGCCCAAAATTTAAAAAAAAACGAATCCCAAAAATTTCCGTCGTTTTTTAAAAATGTTTTACGCGTTAAACGCAGATTAAAAACCAAAAAGTGCTGTTTTGCTAAAATAAGCATTTTCAAGCTTTATTATGAAATCGTTCAAATAAAAATTACTATAGAAAACGTTTAATAAAACGCGTTTTAAGCTGTTTAAACGTGTTAAAGCAGATTAAAATTCAAAATCTAGCTGTTTTCTTCAAATAAATTTTAGCATTTTAGACGTTGAAAATTCGTTGTCAAATAGACGCAATTTAATAAAAAACGAATAAAACTTCGTCGTTTGTGCTGTTTTACGCGTTAAACATGTAAGCTTAAAACGTTGAATGTTAAAATAGACGCAATTTTAAAAGATTTTAGATAAAAATTCGCGTTCAAATAAGCAATATTACTAAAAACGACAATAAAAAAACGTGCTTTTATGCTGTTTTAGCGTTAAAACGCAGATTAAAGCTCAAACGTGGTTTTGAACAAATAATCATTTTCGAGCATTTTAGATCGTCGAAATCGTTTAAATAGACTAATACAATAAAACGAATAATAAAATTTTGCGATTTTAGCTTTCTAACGCGTTAAAACGCAATACTCAAAACGTGCATTTTATAAAATAGCATTTTAAACATTTTTGATCTCGAATTTCAAAAGAAGCAAATTAAATAAAACGAATAATAAAATTTGTCCTTTTATGCTGTTTTCGCGTTAAACGAGATTACAATAAACGCTTTTAAAACGAAAATAAAATTTTCACATTTTAGATTGTTGAAATCGTTCAAATAGAAGATTAAATAAAAAACGAATAATAAAAATACGTCTTTTTCAAGCTGTTTTACGAAACTTCAATAAAGCAATAGTTTTTGCTAAAATAATCATTTTAGCATTTTGATCGTTGAAACGTTCAAACGAGATATATTAATAAAAACGAATAATAAATTTCGCCGTAGATTTTTAACTTTTAGATAATCGCAAGTTAAAACTCAAACATTTATAAAACGAATAATAACCATTTTCAGCATTTTATATCGTTGAAATCGTTCAAATAGACAATATAAAAAAACGATTAAAATCATTTTTATGTGTTTTACGTTAAAACGTAATTAAAGAATAAAGTGCATAATTTTGCATAAAAAACTTTTCAAGCATTTTAGATCGTTGAAATCGTTAATTAAACGCAAAATATAATAGCGAAAATAAAATTTGTCGTTTTATGTGTTTAACGTTCAAATAGACAATTTAAAAAAACGATGCTGCTTTCGTAAAATAATCATTTTCAAGCATTTTAGATCGTTGAAATCGTTAAATAGACGCAATATTAATAAAAACGAATAATAAATTTTCGTCGTTTTATGCTCTTTACGTCGTTAAACGCAAATTTAAAAAAACGATGCTGATTTCGTCAAAATAAGCTTTTACGCATTTAATCGTTGAAACGTTCAAATAAAGCTAATATTTAAAAAAAATTTCAATATAAAATTTGAATTTTGCTATTTACGCGTTAAAATAGATAACGAAATAAAATTTCGTCTGTTTTTGCTAAAATAAGCATTTTCAAACGCATTTAATCGCTGAAAATCGTTGCTATTGTAAAAAACATTTCAAAAAAATAATAAAAATTCGTCGTTTATGTGTTTTACGCGTTAAAACGCAGATTAAAACTCCGTTTATGCTGTTTTGCTAAAAACATTTTAAGTCAAAGATCGTTTTGAAAATCGTTCAAAAGCATTTAAAAAAGAATGTTAAAATTGACGATTTATGCTTTTACGCGATAAAAAAAGCCGTTTTTAAAGCTTAAACGTGCTGATTTGCAAAATAAATTTTAAAACGTCTTTTAGTCGATGAAATTTCACAAATAGAAGTGAAATATAAAACGAATAATAAAAATAAACTTTTATAAAGTTTTACGCGTTAAACGCAGATTAAAGCTCAAAACGTGCTGATTTTAAAATAAAATCTTTTTCAAGCATTTTACATCGTTGAAATCTTTCAAATAGCGCAAATAATAAATACGAATAATAAAAAATCGTCGTTTTTCGTTTTAGCGTTTAAACGCGATTAAAAGCGAAAACTAAAGTCTGTTTTGCTAAAATAACATTTTAAAGCATTTTAGATCGTTGAAATCGTTCAAATAGAGCAATATTAATAAAACAAATAATAAAATTTCGTCGTTTATGCTGTTTAACGCGTTAAAACGCAAATTAAAGTCAAAACGTGTTTTGCTAAAATAATCATTTTCAAGCATTTTAGATCGTTGAAATTTCAAATTAGACGCAATATTAATAAAAAGCGAATAATAAAAATTTCGTCGTTTTTATGCTGTTTTACGCGTTAAAACGAGATTAAAGCTCAAAACGTGCTGTTTTTGCTAAAATAACATTTTAAACATTTTAGTGTTGAAATCGTTAAAAAGCGTAATAAAAAAGAATAATAAAAATTTCGTCGTTTTATGCTGTTTTAACGCGTTAAAACGCAGATTAAAGGTCAAAACGTGCTGTTTTTGCTAAAATAATCATTTTCAAGCATTTTAGATTGTTGAAATCGTTCAAATAGACGCAATATTAATAAAAACGAATCTAAAATTTCGTCGTTTTATGCTGTTTTACGCGTTAAAACGCAATTAAAAGCTCAAAATGTGCTGTTTTGCTAAAATAAGCATTTTCAAGCATTTTTAGATTGTAAATCGTTCAAATAGAGCAATATTAATAAAAACGAATAATAAAAAATTCGTGTTTTTATGCTGTTTACGCGTTAAAACGCAGATTAAAGCTCAAAACGTGCTGTTTTGCTAAAATAACATTTTCAAGCATTTTAGATCGTTGAAATCGTTCAAATAGAGCAATATTAATAAAAACGAATAATAAAAATTTCGTCGTTTTATCTGTTTTACGCGTTAAAACGCAGATTAAAGCTCAAAACGTGCTGTTTTGCTAAAATAACATTTTCAAGCATTTTAGATCGTTGAAATCGTTCAAATAGACGCAATATTAATAAAAACGAATAATAAAATTTCGTCGTTTTTATGCTGTTTTACGCGTTAAAAGCAGATTAAAGCTCAAAACGTGCTGTTTTGCTAAAATAACATTTTCAAGCATTTTAGATCGTTGAAATCGTTCAAATAGAACGCAATATTAATAAAAACGAATAATAAAAATTCGTCGTTTTATGCTGTTTACGCGTTAAAACGCAGATTAAACTCAAAACGTGCTGTTTTCTAAAATAATCATTTTAAGCATTTTAGATCGTTGAAATCGTTCAAATAGAGCAATATTAATAAAAAACGAATAATAAAAATTCGTGTTTTATGCTGTTTTACGCGTTAAAACGCAATTAAAGCTCAAAACGTGCTGTTTTGCTAAAATAACATTTTCAAGCATTTTAGATCGTTGAAATCGTTCAAATAGACGCAATATTAATAAAAACGAATATAAAATATTCGTCGTTTTTATGCTGTTTTACGCGTTAAAACGCAGATTAAAGCTCAAAACGTGCTGTTTTGCTAAAATTTTGCTAAAATAATTTAATAAAATTTTAGATCTAAATTTGTCATATTAATATATAAGTAAAACGTCAGATTTAAGCTCTATAATGCTGTTTTGTTAAAATAATCATTTTCAAGCATTTTAACGTTAAATCGTTCAATTGACTGAAATAATATAAAAAACGATATAAATTGAAATCGTTTCGCTATTTTACGATTTAAACGCAGATTAAACGAAAAGTGCGTTTTGCTAATAAGCTTTTCAAGATTTTAAAGATGTTAAACTGAAACGTTCAAATAGACGCAAAATAATAATAGAATAATAAAATTTCGTCTTTTATACGTTATAGATTAAAAACCAATTAAAAAATGTGCGTGTTTTATAAATTAACGCTTCAAATTTTAGATTTGAAATCGTTCAAATAGCGCAATAAATAAAAGTAAAAAAAAATTTGCGTTTTAACGTTTTAGCGTTAAAACGAGATTAAAGCTCAAAACGTGCTGTTTTGTAAAATAATATTTTAAGCTTTTAACGCAATTAAACTCAAATAAAGTTTTAAAAATAAACAATTTAATCAATTTTATCGTTTTAATCGTTTTACGCGTTAAAACGCAATAAAAGTAAAAAAAATTTTGCGTATTTATATTTTATTAAAAGCAATTGTTAAATCAAAACGTTTTTAAAAATAATCATTTTCAAGCATTTGTCGTTGAATGTTTAACATTAAAAACGAATAAAAATAAAACGTCTGTTTTGCTAATAACATTTAAACTTAACGTAAAACGTTCTAATTTGCGCAATATTAATAAAATCGAATATAAAAACTTCATTTTGCCAATATTAGTTAAAATCAGATTAAACTCAAAATCGTCGTTTTATAATATAAGCGTTAAACGTTAAAACTCAAAAGTGCTTTTATAAAAACGCAATTAAATAAATCGTCGTTTTAAATGCGCAATATTAAAAAGATTAAACTAAAAATCTGTTTAGCTTTAATATAAAAGCAAATTTAAGATCGTTAAACGTTAATGAGCAAATAATAAAACAATAATTAAATGCGTTTATGTAAATTACGCATTTAAAAGATTAAAAATAAAAATGCTGTTTTGCAATATAATAAACGCAATTAAAGATCGTTGAAATTTCGTTTCAAATAATAAACAATATAAAATGTTAATCGTTTTTATAGCAATACGTTAAAACGAATTAAAAATCAGACGTTTTTTGCTAAAAAACATTTAAATTTAAAGTGCTGAATGTTCAAAAACAATTATTAAACGATTTAAAATTTCGTATTTTCAAATAGTAATCGTTAAAACGCAATAAAATAAATCGCGTTTTTCTATTAGCTTTTAAAAGCAGTTAAACTAAACGTCAAATGTAGCTATTAAAAAACATTTTCAGCAATTTGATCGTTTAAATGTTCAAATAGACGCTTAAAACCAAAAAAATTCAAACGTCGTTTTTGCTAAAATATCCGTTAAAGCATTAAAGTCGTAAAATCGTTCATTGTGCAAAATAAAATACGAAGCATTTTAATTCGTTGAAATCGTTAAATGTGCAATATTAATAAAAAGATAAATCAAAAAGTTCTGTTTTTAAATGCTTTTCGCAGTTTAAAACGCTGATAAAGTCAAAATGACATTTAAAATAACATTTTCGAATTAGATTTAAAATCGTTCAATAGAAATAACGTTAAAAAAACGAGATTAAAGTCAACGTCTGTTTTGCTATTAACGTTAAAAGCATTAATTGTAAATCGTTTAATAGCAATATATTTAAAAGCAAATAATGAAATTTGAATCGTTTTATAGCTGTATTAGCGTTAAAACGCAGATTAAAGCTCAAAATTGTGTTTTTGCTAAAATAAGCTTTCAAGCATTTTAGATCGTGAAATCGTTCAAATAGAAGCAATATTAATAAAAACGAATAATAAAAATTCGTGGTTCTTATGCTGTTTTACGCGTTAAAACGCAGATTAAAAGCTCAAAACGTGCTGTTTTGCTCAAATAATCATTTTCAAGCATTTTAGATCGTTGAAATCGTTCAAATTGACGCAATATTAATAAAAACGAATAATAAAAAGTTCGTCGTTTTTATAGCTGTATTACGCGTTAAAACGCAGATTAAAGCTCAAAACGTGCTGTTTTGCTAAAATAAGCATTTTCAAGCATTTTAGATCGTTGAAATCGTTCAAATAGAAGCAATAATAATAATAAACGAATAATAAAAAATTCGTCGTTTTATGCTGTTTTACGCGTTAAAACGCAGATTAAACTCAAAACGTGCTGTTTTGCTAAAATAATCATTTTCAAGCATTTTAGATCGTTGAAATCGTTCAAATAGACGCAATATTAATAAAAACGAATAATAAAAGTTTCGTCGTTTTATGCTGTTTTACGCGTTAAAACGCAGATTAAAGCTCAAAACGTGCTGTTTTGCTAAAATAAGCATTTTCAAGCATTTTAGATCGTTGAAATCGTTCAAATAGAAGCAATATTAATAAAAACGAATAATAAAAAATTCGTCGTTTTATGCTGTTTTTCGCGTTAAAACGCAGATTAAAGCTCAAAACGTGCTGTTTTGCTAAAATAATCATTTTCAAGCATTTTAGATCGTTGAAATCGTTCAAATAGACGCAATATTAAAAAAACGAATAATAAAAGTTTCGTCGTTTTTTATGCTGTTTTACGCGTTAAAACGCAGATTAAAGCTCAAAACGTGCTGTTTTGCAAAATAAGCATTTTCAAAGCATTTTAGATCGTTGAAATACGTTCAAATAGAAGCAATATTAATAAAAACGAATAATAAAAATTGTCGTTTTATGCTGTTTTACGCGTTAAAACGCAGATTAAAAGCTCAAAACGTGCTGTTTTGCTAAAATAATCATTTTAAGCATATTAGATCGTTGAAATCGTTCAAATAGACGCAATATTAATAAAAACGAATAATAAAAATTTCGTCGTTTTATGCTGTTTTACGCGGTAAAACGCAGATTAAACTCAAAACGTGCTGTTTTGCTAAAATAAGCATTTTCAAGCATTTTAGATCGTTGAAATCGTTCAAATAAAAGCCATATTAATAAAACGAATAATAAAATATTCGTCGTTTTTATGCTGTTTTACGCGTTAAAACGCAGATTAAAAGCTCAAAACGTGCTGTTTTGCTAAAATAATCATTTTCAAGCATTTTAGATCGTTGAAATCGTTCAAATAGACGCAATAATAAAATCGAATAACAAAAATTTCGTCGTTTTATGCTGTTTTACGCGTTAAAACGCAGATTAAAGCTCAAAACGTGCTGTTTTGCTAAAATAAGCATTTTAGATCGTTGAAATAGTTCAAATAGAAGCAATATTAATAAAAACGAATAATAAAAAAAATTCAGTCGTTTTTATGCTGTTTTACGCGTTAAAACGCAGATTAAAGCTCAAAACATGCTGATTTGCTAAAATAATCATTTTCAAGCATTTTAGAAACGTTGAAATCGTTCAAATAGACGCAATATTAATAAAAAACGAATAATAAAATTTCGTCGTTTTTATGCTGTTTTACGCGTTAAAACGCAGATTAAAGCACAAAACGTGCTGTTTTGCTAAAATAAGCATTTTAGATCGTTGAAATCGTTCAAATAGAAGCAATATTATAAAAACGAATAATAAAAATTTGTCGTTTTTTTTGCTGTTTTACGCGTTAAAACGCAGATTAAAGCTCAAAACGTGCTGTTTTGCTAAAATAATCATTTTCAAGTATTTTAGATCGTTGAAATACGTTTCAAATAAAGCAATATTAATAAAAAACGAATAATAAAATTTCGTCGTTTTATGCTGTTTTACGCGTTAAAACGCAGATTAAACTCAAAACTGCTGTTTTGCTAAAATAATCATTTTCAAGCATTTTAAATCGTTGACATCGTTCAAATAGACGCAATATTAATAAAAACGAATCACAAAAATTTCGTCGTTTTTATGCTGTTTTACGCGTTAAACGCAGATTAAAGCTCAAAACGTGCTGTTTTGCTAAAATAATCGTTTTCAAGCATTTTAGATCGTTGAAATAGTTCAAATAGACGCAATATTAATAAAAACGAAAAATAAAAATTTCGTCGTTTTTATGCTGTTTTACGCGGTAGAAGATTAAAGCTCAAAACGTGCTGTTTTGCTAAAATAAGCATTTTCAAGCATTTTAGATCGTTGAAATCGTTCAATAAAAGCAATATTAATAAAAACGAATAATAAAATATTCGTCGTTTTATGCTGTTTTACGCGTTAAAACGATAGATTAAAGCTCAAAACGTGCTGTTTTGCTAAAATAATCATTTTCAAGCATTTTGATCGTTGAAATCCGTTCAAATAGACGCAATATTAATAAAATCGAATAATAAAGAATTCGTCGTTTTATGCTGTTTACGCGTTAAAACGCAGATTAAAGCTCAAAACGTGTTGTTTTGCTAAAATAAGCATTTTCAAGCATTTTAGATCGTTGAAATCGTTCAAATAGAAGCAATATTAATAAAAACGAATAATAAAAAATTCGTCGTTTTTATGTTGTTTTACACGTTAAAACGCAGATTAAAGCTAAAACGTGCGATTTGCTAAAATAATCATTTTCAAGCATTTTAGATCGTCGAAATCGTTCAAATAGACGCAATATTAATAAAAACGAATAATAAAAATTTCGTCGTTTTTATGCTGTTTTACGCGCGTTAAAACGCAGATTAAACTCAAAACGTGCTGTTTTGCTAAAATAAGATTTTCAAGCATTTTAGATCGTTGAAATCGTTCAAATAGAAGCAATATTAATAAAAAACGAATAATAAAAAATTTCAGTCGTTTTATGACTGTTTTACGCGTTAAAACGCAGATTAAACTCAAAACGTGCTGTTTTGCTAAAATAAGCATTTTCAAGCATTTTTAGATCGTTGAAATCGTTCAAATAGAAGCAATATTAATAAAAACGAATAATAAAAATTCGTCGTTTTATGCTGTTTTACCGTTAAAACGCAGATTAAAGCTCAAAACGTGCTGATTTGCTAAAATAATCATTTTCAGCATTTTAGATCGTTGAAATCGTTCAAATAGACGCAATATTAATAAAAACGAATAATAAAAATTTCGTCGTTTTATGCTGTTTTACGCGTTAAAACGCAGATTAAAGCTCAAAAACGTGCTGTTTTGTAAAAATAAGCATTTTCAAGCATTTTAGATCGTTGAAATCGTTCAAATAGAAGCAATATTAATAAAAACAATAATAAAAATTCGTCGTTTTATGCTGTTTACGTTAAAACGCAGATTAAAGCTCAAAACGTGCTGTTTTGCTAAAAATAATCATTTTCTAGTATTTTAGATCGTTGAAATCGTTTCAAATAGAAGCAATTATTAATAAAAACGAATAATAAAAATTTAGTCGTTTTTTATGCTGTTTTACGCGTTAAAACGCAGATTAAAGTCAAAACGTGCTGTTTTGCTAAAAATAATCATTTTCAGGCATTTTAGATCGTTGAAATCGTTCAAATAGACGCAATATTAATAAAAAACGAATCAAAAAATTTCGTCGTTTTTATGCTGTTTTACGCGTTAAACGCAGATTAAAGCTCAAAAATGTGCTGTTTTGCTAAAATAAAGCATTTTCAAGCATTTTAGGTTGAAATCGTTCAAATAGAACAATATTAATAAAAACGAATAATTAAAAATTCGTGGTTTTTATGCTGTTTTACGCGTTAAAACGCAGATTAAAGCTCAAAACGTGCTGTTTTGCTTAAAATAATCATTTTCAAGCATTTTTAGGTCGTTGAAATCGTTCAAATAGACGCAATATTAATAAAACGAATAATAAAAATTCCGTCGTTTTTATGCTGTTTTAGCGTTAAAACGCAGATTAAAACTCAAAACTTTCTGTTTTGCTAAATAACATTTCAAACGTTTTAGATCGTTGAAATCGTTCAAATAGAGCAATATTAATAAAAACGAATAATAAAAATTCGTCGTTTTATGCTGTTTTACGCGTTAAACGCAGATTAAAGCTCAAAAGTGCTGTTTTGCTAAAATAATCATTTTCAAGCATTTTAGATCGTTGAAATCGTTCAAATAGACGCAATATTAATCAAAAACGAATAATAAAATTTCGTCGTTTTTATGCTGTTTTACGCGTTAAAACGCAGATTAAACTCAAAAACGTGCTGTTTTGCTAAAAAACATTTTCAAGCATTTTAGATCGTTGAAATCGTTCAAATAGACGCAATATTAATAAAAACGAATAATAAAAATTTCGTCGTTTTATGCTGTTTTACGCGCTTTAAAAAGCAGATTAAACTCAAAACGTTCTGTTTGCTAAAATAATCATTTTCAAGCATTTTAGATCGTTGAAATCGTTCAAATAGACGCAATATTAATAAAAACGAATAATAAAAATTCGTCGTTTTATGCTGTTTTACGCGTTAAAAACGCAGATTAAAGCTCAAAACGTGCTGTTTTGCTAAAATAAGCATTTTCAAGCATTTTAGATCGTTGAAATCGTTCAAATAGAGCAATATTATAAAAACGAATAATAAAAAATTCGTCGTTTTTTATACTATTTTAGCGTTAAAACGCAGATTAAAACTCAAAACGTGCTGTTTTGCTAAAATAATCATTTCAAGCATTTTAATCGTTGAAATCGTTCAAATAGACGCAATATTAATAAAAACGAATAATAAAATTCGTCGTTTTTATGCTGTTTTACCGTTAAAACGCAGATTAAACTCAAAACATGCTGTTTGCTAAAATAACAATTCAAGCATTTTAGATCCGTTGAAATCGTTCAAATAAGCAATATTAATAAAAACGAATAATAAAATTTCGTCGTTTTTATGCTGTTTTACGCGTTAAAACGCAGATTAAAATCTAAAACGTTCTGTTTTTGCTAAAAAAGCATTTTCAAGCATTTTAGATCGTTGAAATCGTTCAAATAGAGCAATATTAATAAAAACGAATAATAAAAATTCGTCGTTTATGCTGTTTTAGCGTTAAACGCAGATTAGCTCAAAAACGTGCTGTTTTGCTAAAATAAAGCATTTTCAAGCATTTTAGATCGTTGAAATCGTTCAAATAGAAGCAATATAATAAAAACGAATAATAAAAAATCGTCGTTTTATGCTGTTTTATGCGTTAAAACGCAGATTAAAGCTCAAAACGTGCTGTTTTGCTAAAATAATCATTTTCAAGCATTTTAGATCGTTGAAATCGTTCAAATAGACGCAATATTAATAAAAACGAATAATAAAAATTCGTCGTTTTATGCTGTTTTACGCGTTAAAACGCAGATTAAAGCTCAAAACGTGCTGTTTTGCTAAAATAAGCATTTTCAAGCATTTTAGATGGTTGAAATTGTTCAAATAGAAGCAATATTAATAAAAACGAATAATAAATAATTCGTCGTTTTATGCTGTTTTACGCCTTAAAACGCAGATTAAAGCTCAAAACGTGCGTTTTCTAAAGTAATCATTTTCAAGCATTTTAGATCGTTGAAATCGTTCAAATAGACGCAATATTAATCAAAAGAATAATTAAAATTTCGTCGATTTTATGCTGTTTTACACGTTAAAACGCAGATTAAAGCTCAAAACGTGCTGTTTTGCAAAAATAAGCATTTTCAAGCATTTTAGATCGTTGAAATCGTTTCAAATAGAAGCAATATTAATAAAAACGAAAATAAAAAATCGTCGTTTTATGCTGTTTTACGCGTTAAAACGCAGATTAAAGCTCAAACGTGCTGTTTTCAAAATAAGCATTTTCAAGCATTTTAGATAGTTAAAATCGTTCAAATAGAAGCAATATTAATAAAAACGAATAATAAAAATTCGTCGTTTTTATGCTGTTTAACGCGTTAAAACGCAGATTAAAGCTCAAAACGTGACTGTTTGCTAAAATAATCATTTTCATGCATTTTAGATCGTTGAAATCGTTCAATTAGACGCAATATTAATAAAACGAATAAAAAAATTCGTCGTTTTATGCTGTTTTACGCGTTAAAACGCAGTTAATCGTCAAAACGTGCTGTTTTGCTAAAAAAACATTTTCAAGCATTTTAGATCGTTGAAATCGTTCAAATAGAAGCAATTTAATAAAAACAAATAATAAAATTGCTGTTTTTATGCTGTTTTACGTTAAAACGCAGATTAAAGCTCAAAACGGCTGTTTTGCATAAAATAAGCATTTTTCAACGATTTTAGATCGTTGAAATCGTTCAGTAGAAGGAATATTAATAAAACGAATAATAAAAATTCGTCGTTTTTAATGTTTTACGCGTTAAAAACGCAGATTAAACTCAAAACGTGCTGTTTTGCTAAAATAATCATTTTCAAGCATTTTAGATCGTTAAAGAGTCGTTCAAATAGAAGCAAATTAAAAAACGAATAATAAAAATCGTCGTATTTATGCTGTTTTACGCGTTAAAGCGCAGATTTAAGCTCAAAAGCTGTTTTGCTAAAATAAGCATTTTCAAGCTTTTAGATCGTTGAAATCGTTCAAATAGACAATATTAATAAAAACGAATAATAAAAATTTCGTCGTTTTATGCTGTTTTACGCGTTAAAACGCAGATTAAAGCTCAAAACTGCTGTTTTGCTAAAATAACATTTTCAAGCATTTTAGATCGTTGAAATCGTTCAAATGGGCGCAATATTAATAAAAACGAATAATAAAAAATTTTGTCGTTTTAAAGTGTTTTCGCGTTTAAAAAGCAGATTAAACTCAAAACGTGCTGTTTTTCTAAAATAAGCATTTTCAAGCATTTTAGATCCTTGAAATCGTTCAAATAGAAGCAATATTAATAAAAACGAATAATAAAAAAATTTGTCGTTTATGTGTTTTGCTTACGGTTAAAAGCTAAAACTGCTGGGGAATGCAAATAACATTTTGATTTGAACGTTGAAATGCCAATAATAATAAAAAAAAGAATAATAAAAATTTCGTCGTTTTTTATGCTTTTACGCGTTAAAACGCAGATTTAAATCAAAACTGCTGTTTTGCTAAAATAACATTTTTTAAGCATTTTAGATCTTTAAATCGTTCAAATAGAAGCAATATTAATAAAAACGAATAATAAAAAATTTTTTTTTTATGCTGTTTTACGCATAAAACGCAGATTAAAGCTCAAAAAGTGCTGTTTTGCTAAAAAAACATTTTCAAGCTATTTTAGATCGTTGAAATCGTTCAAATAGAAGCAATATTAATAAAAACAAAAAATAAAAAATTTTGTCGTTTTTTATGCTGTTTTACGCGTTAAAACGCAGATTTAAAACTCAAACTGCTTTTGCTAAAATAACATTTTCAAGCATTTTAGATCCTTGAAATCGTTCAAATAGACCCAAAATTAATAAAAAAGAATAATAAAAATTCGTTTTTTGTCTGTTTTACGCGTTAAAACGCAGATTAAAGGTCAAAACGGCTGTTTTGCAAAAAAAATTTTCAAGCATTTTAGATCGTTGAAATCCCTTCAAATAGAAGCAATATTAATAAAAAAAAAATAATAAAAATTCGTGTTTTATGTTTTTTTCGCGTTAAAACGCAGATTAAACTCAAAACGTGCTTTTTGCTAAAATAAACATTTTCAAGCTTTTAGATCGTTTAATCGTTCAAATAGAAACCCAAAATTAATAAAAAAGAATAATAAAATTTTGTCGTTTTTTGCTGTTTTACGCGTTAAAACGCCCGATTAAAGGTCAAAACGTGCTGTTTTTAAATAATATTTCAAGCATTTTAAAATCATTGAAATCGTTCAAATAGAGCAATATTAATAAAAAACGAATAATAAAAAATTTCGTCGTTTTTGCTTTTTTCGCGTTAAAAAGCAGATTAAAACTCAAAACGTGCTTTTTGCTAAAATAGCATTTCAAGCTTTTGATCGTTGAAATCGTTCAAATAGAAGCAATATTAATAAAAAAATAATAAAAAAATTGTCGTTTTTTATGTTGTTTTCGCGTTAAAACGCAGATTAAAAACTCAAAAGTGCTACTTTGCTAAATAACATTATCAAGCTTTTAGATCTTGAAATTTTCAAATAAGCCAATATTAATAAAAAGAATAATAAAAATTTCGTCGTTTTTTTGCTGTTTTTCGCGTTTAAACGCAGATTAAAGCTCAAAATTTTTGCAATAGGTTTTATAAAATAATATTTTCAACATTTTAGGTGAAATCGTTCAAATAGAAAATATTAATTGTGAAAAACGAATTATAAAAATTCGTCGTTATAGCTGTTTTCGCGTTAAAAGATAAAGCTCAAACGTTATCGTTAAATAATCATAGGCAATTTTAATCGTGAAATCGTTCAAATGACGCAATATTATAAAAAACGAATTAAAATTCTCGTTTTATGTTGTTTTACGCGTTAAAACGCAGATTAAAGCTCAAAACGTGCTGTTTTGCTAAAATAAGCATTTTCAAGCATTTTGATCGTTGAAATCGTTCAAATAGGAATATTAATAAAACGAATAATACAAATCGTGCTTTTATGCTTTTTCGCGTTAAAACGCAGATTAAAGCTCAAAACGTGCAATTTGCCTAAAAAAATTATAAATTTTAGATCGTTGAAATCGTTCAAAGGACGCAATATTAATAAAAACGAATAATAAAAATTTCGTCGTTTTTATGTGTTTTACGCGTTAAACGCAGATTAAAGCTCAAAAGTGCTTTGCTAAAATAAGTATTTTCAATGCATTTTGATCTTTGAAATCGTTAAATAGAAGCCAATATTTAAAAAAAACGAATAAAATTTCGTCGTTTTATGCTGTTTACGCGTTAAAACGCAGATTAAAGCTCAAAACGTGCTGTTTTTAAAATATCGCATTTTTAGCTTAGATCGTTGAAATCGTTCAAATAGGACGCAATTTTTAACTAAAAACGAATAATAAAATTTCGTCGTTTTATGCTGTTTTACGCTTAAAACGCAGATTAAAGCTCAAACGGCTGTTTTGCTAAAATAAGCATTTTCAAGCATTTTAGATCGTTGAAATCGTTCAAATAGAAGCAATATTAATAAAAACGAATAATAAAAATTCGTCGTTTTATGGCTTTCAAGTTAAAACGCAGATTAAAGTCAAAATCGCTGTTTTGCTAAAAATCATTTTCTCAATTTTAGATCGTTGAAATCGTTCAAATAGCAATATTAATAAAAACGAATAATAAAATTTCGTCGTTTTATGTGTTTTACGTTAAAACGCAGATTAAAGCTCAAAACGTGCTGTTTTGCTAAAATAAGCATTTTCAAGCATTTTAGATCTTGAAATCGTTCAAATAGAAGCAATATTAATAAAAACGAATAATAAAAATACCGTCGTTTTATGTTGTTTTGCGCGTTAAAACGCAGATTAAAAGCTCAAAACGTGCTTTTGCTAAAATAATATTTTCAAGCTTTTAGATCGCTGAAATCGTTCAAATAGACGCAATATTAATAAAAACGAATAATAAAAATTTCGTCGTTTTATGCTGTTTTACGCGTTAAAACGCAGATTAAAGCTCAAAATGCTGTTTTGCTAAAATAATCATTTTCAAGCATTTTTGATCGAATCGTTCAAATAGAGCCCAAAATTAATAAAACGAATAATAAAAAATTTTGTTGTTTTATGTGTTTTACGCTTTTAAAACGCGGGTTAAAGCTCAAAACGTGCTGTTTTTCTAAAATAACATTTTCAAGCATTTAGATCGTTGAAATCGTTCAAATAGAGCAATTTAATAAAAAAAAATAATAAAAATTTCGTCGTTTTTATGCTGTTTTACGCGTTAAAACGCAGATTAAAGCTCAAAACGTGCGTTTTGCTAAAATAAGCATTTTCAAGCATTTTGATGGGTTTAAAACGTTCAAATATGAACAATATTAATAAAACGAATAATAAAAATTCGTCGTTTTTTGCCGTTTTACGCGTTAAAACGCAGATTAAAAATCAAAACGTGCTGTTTTGCTAAAATAATCATTTTCCAAACATTTTAGATCTTGAAATCGTTCAAATAGACGCAATATTATTAAAAAAGAATAATAAAAATTTCTCGTCGTTTTATGCTGTTTTACGCGTTAAAACGCAGATTAAAGCTCAAAACGTTTTTTAAAAAACATTTTCAAGCATTTTGATGTTGAAATCGTTCAAATAGACAATATTAATAAAAAAGAATAATAAAAAATTCGTCGTTTTGGCTGTTTTACGCGTTAAAACGTAGATTAAAGCTCAAAACGTGCTGTTTTGTTAAAATAATCATTTTCGAGCATTTTAGATCGTTAAAATCGTTCAAATAGACGCAATATTAATAAAACGAATAATAAAATTTCGTCGTTTTATCTTTTTTACGCGTTAAAACGCAGATTAAAGCTCAAACGTGTTTTGCTAAAATAAGCATTTTCAAGATTTAGATCGTTGAAATGTTCAAATAAAGCAATAATTTAAAACGAATAATAAAAATTTCGTCGTTTTAGCTGTTTACGCGTTAAAACGAGTTCTCAAAACGTGCTGTTTTTTAAAATAACATTTTCAAGCATTTTAGATACGTTGAAATCGTTCAAATAGACGCAATATTAATAAAAACGAATAATAAAAATTCGTCGTTTTATTCTGTTTTACGCGTTAAAAGCTGCAATTAAAGCTTGCAAAATGTTTTTCAAATTTAACTTTCAAATCGTTAAATATGAAATTATCAAAAGAATCAATAAAATCGATTTAAATTTCGTCGTTTTAGCGTTTTACGCGTTAAAATGCGTATTAAAGCTCAAAACGTTCAGTTTTGCTAAAATAAGCATTTTCAAGCATTTAGATCGTTGAAATCGTTCAAATAGAAGCAAATTAATAAAAACGAATAAAAAATTCGTCGTTTTATGCTGTTTTACGCGTTAAAACGCAGATTAAAGCTCAAAACGTGCTGTTTTGCTAAAATAATCATTTTCAAGCATTTTTAGATCGTTGAAATCGTTCAAATAGACGCAATATTAATAAAAACGAATAATAAAAATTTCGTCGTTTTATGCTGTTTTACGCGTTAAAACGCAGATTAAAAGCTCAAAACGTGCTGTTTTGCTAAAATAAGCATTTTCAAGCATTTTGATCGTTGAAATCGTTCAAATAGAAGCAATATTAATAAAAACGAATAATAAAAATTCGTCGTTTTATGCGTTTTACGCGTTAAAACGCAGATTAAAGCTCAAAACGTGCTGTTTTGCTAAAATAATCATTTTCAAGCATTTTAGATCGTTGAAATCGTTCAAATAGACGCAATATTAATAAAAACGAATAATAAAAATTTCGTCGTTTTATGCTGTTTTACGCGTTAAAACGCAGATTAAAGCTCAAAACGTGCTGTTTTGCTAAAATAAGCATTTTCAAGCATTTTGATCGTTGAAATCGTTCAAATAGAAGCAATATTAATAAAAACGAATAATAAAAATTCGTCGTTTTATGCTGTTTTACGCGTTAAAACGCAGATTAAAGCTCAAAACGTGCTGTTTTGCTAAAATAATCATTTTCAAGCATTTTAGATCGTTGAAATCGTTCAAATAGGCAATATTAATAAAAACGAATAATAAAAATTTCGTCGTTTTATGCTGTTTTACGCGTTAAAACGCAGATTAAAGCTCAAAACGTGCTGTTTTGCTAAAATAAGCATTTTCAAGCATTTTAGATCGTTGAAATCGTTCAAATAGAAGCAATATTAATAAAAACGAATAATAAAAATTCGTCGTTTTTATGCTGTTTTACGCGTTAAAACGCAGATTAAAGCTCAAAACGTGCTGTTTTGCTAAAATAATCATTTTCAAGCATTTTAGATCGTTGAAATCGTTCAAATAGACGCAATATTAATAAAAACGAATAATAAAAATTTCGTCGTTTTTATGCTGTTTTACGCGTTAAAACGCAGATTAAAGCTCAAAACGTGCTGTTTTGCTAAAATAAGCATTTTCAAGCATTTTAGATCGTTGAAATCGTTCAAATAGAAGCAATATTAATAAAAACGAATAATAAAAATTCGTCGTTTTATGCTGTTTTACGCGTTAAAACGCAGATTAAAGCTCAAAACGTGCTGTTTTGCTAAAATAATCATTTTCAAGCATTTTAGATCGTTGAAATCGTTCAAATAGACGCAATATTAATAAAAACGAATAATAAAAATTTCGTCGTTTTTATTCTGTTTTACGCGTTAAAACGCAGATTAAAGCTCAAAACGTGCTGTTTTGCTAAAATAAGCATTTTCAAGCATTTTAGATCGTTGAAATCGTTCAAATAGACGCAATATTAATAAAAACGAATAATAAAAATTTCGTCGTTTTTATGCTGTTTTACGCGTTAAAACGCAGATTAAAAGCTCAAAACGTGTTGTTTGTACTAAAATAACATTTTCAAGCATTTTAGATGTTGAAATCGTTCAAATAGAAGCAATATTAATAAAAAACGAATAATAAAAATTCGTCGTTTTTATGCTGTTTTACGCGTTAAAACGCAGATTAAAGCTCAATACGTGATGTTTTGCTAAAATAATCATTTTCAAGAATTTTAGATCGTTGAAATCGTTCAAATAGACGCAATATTAATAAAAAGAATAATAAAATTTCGTCGTTTTATGCTGTTTTACCGTTAAAACGCAGATTAAAAGCTCAAAATGTGCTGTTTTGCTAAAATAAGCATTTTCAAGCATTTTAGATCGTTGAAATCGTTCAAATAGAAGCAATATTAACAAAAACGATTAATAAAAAATTCGTCGTTTTTGTGCTGTTTTACGCGTTAACACGCAGATTAAAGCTCAAAACGTGATGTTTTGCTAAAATAATCATTTTCAAAATTTTAGATCGTTGAAATCGTTCAAATAGACGCAATATTAATAAAAAGGAATAATAAAATTTCGTCGTTTTTTATGCTGTTTTACACGTTAAAACGCAGATTAAAACTCAAAATGTGCTGTTTTGCTAAAATAAGCATTTTCAAGCATTTTAGATCGTTGAAATCGTTCAAATAGAAGCAATATTAACAAAAACGATTAATAAAAATTCGTCGTTTTTGTGCTGTTTTACGCGTTAACACGCAGATTAAAGCTCAAAACGTGCTGTTTTGCTAAAATAAGCATTTTCAAGCATTTTAGATCGTTGAAATCGTTCAAATAGACGCAATATTAATAAAAACGAATAATAAAATTTCGTCGTTTTATGCTGTTTTACGCGTTAAAGGCAGATTAAAGCTCAAAACGTGCTGTTTTGCTAAAATAAGCATTTTCAAGCATTTTAGATCGTTGAAATCGTTCAAATAGAAGCAATATTAATAAAAACGAATAATAAAAAATTCGTCGTTTTATGCTGTTTTACGCGTTAAAACGCAGAATAAAGCTCAAAACGTGCTGTTTTGCTAAAATAAAATTTTCAAGCATTTTAGATCGTTGAAATCGTTTAAATAGAACGCAATATTAATAAAAACGAATAATAAAAATTTGTCGTTTTTATGCTGTTTTACGCGTTAAAACGCAGATTAAAGCTCAAAACGTGTGTTTTGCTAAAATAAAAATTTTCAAGCATTTTAGATCGTTGAAATCGTTCAAATAGAAGAATATTAATAAAAAACGAATAATAAAAATTGTCGTTTTATGTGTTTTATAACGCAGATTAAAGCTAAAGCTGTTTTGCTAAAATAAATTTTCAAGCATTTTATCTTGAAATCGTTCAAATAACGGCAATATTAATAAAAACGAATAATAAAAATTTCGTTTTATGCTGTTTTCGCGTTAAACGCAATTAAAAACTCAAAATGCATATTAAAAAGTTTTTAAACATTTAGATATGAATTAAAACGTAAAATAATAAAAAAATTAATAAAACCGATTTAAATTGTTTTAGCTGTTAAAACGCGTTAAAACTCAAAGTTTTTCAAAATAATCATTTTCAAGCATTTAGATCTTTAAACGTTAAATATGATCGTTATATTAATAAAAAAGAATAAAAATAATTTGTCGTTTTTTTTCGCGTTAAAACGCAGTTAAAGCTCAAAACGTGCTGTTTTGCTAAAATAAACATTTTAAGCATTTTGATCTTGAAATCGTTCAAAAAGCAAAATTAAAAAAACGATAAAAATTGTCGTTTTATGCTTTTACGTTAAAACGCAGATAAAGCTCAAAACGTGCTTTTCTAAAATAATCATTTTGTATTTTAGATCGTTGAAATCGTAAATAGACGCAATTAATAAAAAGTAATAAAAAAAATTTTCGTTTTTATGTGTTAAGTTACAGCGTTAAAACCAATTAAAGCTCAAAATGTTTTTAGCATTTTAGCTTAAACGTTAAATAAGAATCGTTGAATCTAAAATAAGTAATAAATTAAAACATATAAATCATTTACCGTTTAATTTTAAGAGTTAAAAAACGCTGATTTAAAGCTAAAACGTGTTTTTAGCTAAATAACTTGTTCGTTCAATAAGATTTAAATCGTTAAATAAAAAATTATAAAACGAATATATAAAAATTAAATCGTCGTTTTAAGTGTTTAGCTTAAAAAAAAACTCAAAACGTCCTTTTTGCTAAAATAAATTTTCAAGCATTTTAATCGTTGAAAATCGTTCAAATAACGCAATATTAATAAAAACGAATAATAAAAAATTTCGTCTTAGTTAGCTGTTTTAGCTAAAACGATTTAAACTAAAACTCTGTTTTGCTAAATAATGATTTAAATTTTAAAACGTAAATAAAAAATGTCGTTTTATGTTTTATTAAAAACGAATAAAACTAAACGTGCTGCTTTATGCTATTCTTAAAGCAATTTAAGCTTAAAACTGTTTGATAAAAATAATAATATCAATAATTTTAATTTGAAATCGTTTAATAGCTGTTTAATAAAACGAATAATAAAAATTTGTCGTTTTATGCTGTTTTCGCGTTAAAACGCAGATTAAAGCCAAAACGTGCTGTTTTGCTAAAATAAACATTTTCAAGCATTTAGATCTTGAAATCGTTCAAATAGAAGCAATATTAATAAAAACGAAAAAAAAATCGTCGTTTTATGTTGTTTTACGCGTTAAACGCAGATAAAGCTCAAAACGTGCTGTTTTGCTAAAATAATCATTTTCAAGCATTTTAGATCGTTGAAATCGTTCAAATAGAGCAATATTAATAAAAACGAATAATAAAAATTTCGTCGTTTTATGCTGTTTTACGCGTTAAAACGCAGATTAAAAGCTCAAAACGTGCTGTTTTGCTAAAATAAGCATTTTCAAGCATTTTGATCGTTGAAATCGTTCAAATAGAAGCAATATTAATAAAAACGAATAATAAAAATTCGTCGTTTTATGCTGTTTTACGCGTTAAAACGCAATTAAAGCTCAAAACGTGCTGTTTTGCTAAAATAATCATTTTCAAGCATTTTAGATCGTTGAAATCGTTCAAATAGACGCAATATTAATAAAAACGAATAATAAAATTTGTCGTTTTATGCTGTTTTACGCGTTAAAACGCAGATTAAAGCTCAAAACGTGCTGTTTTGCTAAAATAACATTTTCAAGCATTTGAGATCGTTGAAATCGTTCAAATAGAAGCAAATTAATAAAAACGATAAAAAATTCGTCGTTTTATGCTGTTTTACGCGTTAAAACGCAGATTAAAAGCTCAAAAGTGCTGTTTTGCTAAATAAGCATTTTCAAGCATTTTAGATCGTTGAAATCGTTTCAAATAGACTAAGCATAATAAAAACGATTAATAAAATTCGTGCGTTTTTGCTGTTTTAACGTTAAACGCAGATTAAAGCTAAAACGTGCTGTTTTGCTAAAAAAGTAACATTTTCAAGCATTTTAGATCGTTGAAATCGTTCAAATAGACGCAATATTAATAAAAACGAATAATAAAAATTTCGTCGTTTTTATGCTGTTTTACGCGTTAAAACGCAGATTAAAGCCAAAACGTGCTGTTTTGCTATAAATAAGCATTTTCAAGCATTTTGATCGTTGAAATCGTTCAAATAGAAGCAAATTAATAAAAACAATGCAATTAGAAAACGTCGTTTTATGCGTTTTAACGCGTTAAAACGCAGAATAAAGCTCAAAACGGCCCGTTTTTCTAAAATAATAATTTTTTAAGCATTTTAGAAACGTTGAAATCGTTCAAATAAAATTTAAAAAAAGGGAAAAAAAAAATTTCGTCGTTTTTTTGCTGTTTTACGCGTTAAAAACGCGTTAAACTCAAAACGTGCCTTTTTTTTCTAAAATAAGCATTTTTAAAACATTTTAATTTGGGAAAACGTTCCAAAAAAACAATATTAATAAAAAGAAAATAAAAAATTCGTGTTTTATGCTGTTTACGCGTTAAAACGAGATTAAAAACAAAACGTGCTGCTTTTTCTAAAAATAATCTTTTAAACATTTTTAGATCGTTGAAATCGGGGGAAATAGACGCAAAATTAATAAAAAACGAATAATAAAAAAATTTTTTCGTTTTTAGGTTTTTCGCGTTAAAAACCCGGTTAAAACTCAAAACGTGCTGTTTTGCTTAATAAACATTTTCGGGGATTTGGATCTTTAAATCGTTTTAAATAGAAGCAAAATTAATAAAAAAAGATAAAAAATTGTTTAAAAGCTGTTTTACGCGTTAAAACGGGTTAAAAACTCAAAACGTGCTGTTTTTCTAAAAAAATCATTTTTAAGCATTTTTTTGATCGTTGAAATCGTTCAAATAGGGCAATATTAATAAAAACGAATAATAAAAAATTTTGTCGTTTTTTTTGCTGTTTTACGCTTAAAAAGCAGATTAAAGCTCAAAACGTGCTGTTTTTCTAAAAAGGGGAAACAAACATTTTAGATTTGTTTTAAATCGTTCAAATAGAAGCAATATTAATAAAAAAAGAAAAAAAATTCGTCGTTTTTTTGCTGTTTTTCGTTAAAACGCAGATTAAAAAACAAAAAGTCCGTTTTGTAAAAAAAATTTTTAAAAGAATCGTTTAAAAACCCTTCAAAAAAAGACGCAATATTAATAAAAACGAATAATAAAAAATTTTGTCGTTTTTATGCTGTTTTCCCTTAAAAAAGCGATTAAAGCTCAAAACGTGCTGTTTGCTAAAAAAAGCTTTTCAAAACATTTTTTGATCGTTGAAATCGTTCAAATAGACGCAATATTAATAAAAAAAAATAATAAAAATTTCGTGTTTTTATGCTGTTTTTTTAAAAGCAGTTAAAGCTCAAAACGTGTTGTTTTTAAAAAAAGGCCCTTTTTAAAAAGGTCGTTGAAATCCCTTCAAATAGAAGCAATATTAAAAAAAACGAATAATAAAAAAATTCGTCCCCTTTTAAGCTGTTTACGCGTTAAAACGCGAATAAAACTCAAAACGTGCTGTTTTTTCTAAAATAATAATTTTCAAGCATTTTTGGGGTCGTTGGGTCGTTCCAAATAAAGGAATATTAATAAAACGAAAAAAAAAATTTCGTCGTTTTAATTTTTCGTTAAAACGCCCGATTAAAACTCAAAACGGCTTTTTGCTTTTAAAAAAACATTTTCCAAAAACCCGGGGCGGGAAATCGTTCAAATAGAAGCAATATTAATAAAAAAAGAAAATAAAAAAATTTGTCCCTTTTTATGCTTTTTTTTACCCTTAAAAAGCAAATTAAAAACTCAAAAAAGTTTCTGCTTTGCTAAAATAATAAAATTTTTAAGCATTTTAGTCGGTTTAAATCGTTCAAAAGAAAGCAATATTAATAAAAAAAGAATAATAAAAATTTTTTTCGTTTTTTAAAGCTGTTTTTTCCCTTAAAAACGTTAAATAAAAATTTCTGTTTTTTAAAATAAACATTTTCAAGCATTTTTAATCATTGGGGAAAACGTTCAAAAGGGAAAAAAAAAATTTAAAAAAAAGATAAAAAAATTTGTCGTTTTTTTTCGACTTAAAAAGCAGATTAAAGCTCAAAACGTGCTGTTTTTGCTAAAATAATCATTTTTTAAGCATTTTTTGATCGTTGAAATCCCCTTCCAAAGGGGCGCAATATTAATAAAAAAAGAATAATAAAAATTTTTGTCGTTTTTTATGCTGTTTTTGCGTTAAAACGCAGATTAAAAAAACAAAACGTGCTGTTTTTTTCTAAAATAAAATTTTCAAGCATTTTTTGATCGTTGAAATCGTTCAAATAGAAGCAATATTAATAAAAAAAGAATAATAAAAAAATTTGTCGTTTTTTTTGCTGTTTTAAAGTTAAAACGCAATTAAAAAACAAAAAGTGCTGTTTTGCTAAAATAATCATTTTTTAAGTATTTTTTGATCGTTGAAATCGTTCAAATGGGGGGGAATAATTTAAAAAAAACGGGAAAAATAAAAATTTCGTCGTTTTAAAGCTGTTTTACCCTTAAAACGCAGATTAAAAATCAAAACGTGCTGTTTTTTCTAAAATAAGCATTTTCAAGCATTTTAGATCGTTGGGAAACCCTTTAAATAGACGCAATATTTAAAAAAAACGAATAATAAAAATTTCGTCGTTTTTTGCCTTTTTTTGCGTTAAAAAGCAGATTAAAATCAAAACGTTTCTGTTTTTTCTAAAATAAACATTTTCAAAAAAAATTTTTGATCGTTGAAATCGTTTAAATAGACGCAATTTTAAAAAAAGAATGAAAAAATTTTGTCGTTTTTATGCTGTTTTTCGCGTTAAAACGCAGATTAAAACTTTTAAACGTGCTGTTTTTTCTAAAATAAAAACATTTTTGTTTTGGATCGTTGAAATCCCTTTTAAATAGAAACAATATTAATAAAAAAGGGAAAAATAAAAAATTTGTCGTTTTATCCCGTTTTTCGCGTTAAAACGCAGATTAAAAACTCAAAACGTGCTGTTTTGCTAAAATAATCATTTTTTAGCATTTTTTGATCGTTGAAATCGTTCAAATAGACGCAATATTTAAAAAAAAACGAATAATAAATATTTCGTCGTTTTTTTTGCTGTTTTTTCGCGTTAAAACGCAGATTAAAAACTCAAAACCCTGCTGTTTTGCCAAAAAAAATCATTTTTAAGCATTTTAGATCGTTGAAATCGTTCAAAAAGACCAATATTAATAAAAAGGGGAAAAATTTAAAAATTTTGACGTTTTTTTGCTGTTTTACGCGTTAAAACGCAGATTAAAAAAATCAAAACGTGCTGTTTTTGCAAAAAACATTTTCAAGCAAAGATCGTTTAAAACGTTCTAATAGAAACAATATTAACAAAAAAGAATAATAAAAAAATTTTTCGTTTTTTTGCTGTTTTTCGCGTTAAAACGCAGATTAAAACTCAAAACGTGCTGTTTTTTCTAAAATAATCATTTTTTAAGCATTTTTTGATCGTTGAAATCGTTCAAATAGGCGCAATATTTAAAAAAGAATAAAAAAAAAAATTTCGTCGTTTTTTTGCTGTTTTTTCCGTTAAAACGCAGATTAAAATAAAACGTGCTGTTTTTGCAAAAAATAATAATTTTCAAGCATTTTAGATCGTTGAAATCGTTCAAAAAAAGGCAATATTAATAAAAAAGAATAATAAAAAATTTTGTCCCTTTTTTTTGCTGTTTTTCGCGTTAAAACGCAGATTAAAACTCAAAACGTGCTGTTTTTTCTAAAAAAAAAACATTTTCAAGCATTTTTTGATCGTTGGGAAAACGTTCAAATAGGGAAAAAAATTTTTAATAAAAACGAATAATAAAAAAAAACGTCGTTTTTATGCTGTTTTACGCGTTAAAACCGTTAAAGCTCAAAACGTGCTGTTTTGCCAAAATAATCATTTTTAAACATTTTAGATCGTTGAAATCGTTCCCAAAAAGACGCAATATTAATAAAAAAGAATAAATAAATATTTCGCCTTTTTTTTTTTACGCGTTTAAACGCAGATTAAAATCAAAACGTGCTGTTTTTTCTAAAATAAAACATTTTTTAAAACATTTTAGATCGTTAAATCGTTTTAAATAAAACAATATTACTAAAAACGAATAATAAAAAATTCGTCGTTTTTATGCCCGTTTTTAAAGCGTTAAAACGCAGATTAAAACTCCAAAAAGTGCTTTTTCTAAAATAAAACATTTTCAAGCATTTTTAGATCGTTGAAATCGTTTTAAATAGGCAATATTTAAAAAAAGGGAAAAATAAAAATTTGTCGTTTTTTTTGCTTTTTTTCGCGTTAAAAAGCAGATTAAAACCAAAACGTCTGTTTTGCTAAAATAATCATTTTAAAACATTTTTTTGATCGTTGAAATCGTTTTAAAAAAGACGGGGAAAAGTTAATAAAAACGAAAATAAAAATTTCGTCGTTTTTTTGCTTTTTACGCGTTAAAAAGCAGATTTAAAAACTCAAAACGTGCTGTTTTGCTAAAAAAAAATAAAATTTTTAAGCATTTTAGATCGTTTAAAACGTTCAAATAGGCCCAATATTAATAAAACGGGAAAAATAAAAATTTCGTCGTTTTTTTGCTGTTTTACGGTTAAAACGCAGATTAAAATAAAACGTGCTGTTTTGCAAAAAAAGCATTTTAGATTTTTTTTAAATCGTTCAAATAGAAGCAATATTAATAAAAAAAAATTTAAAAAAATTTTTTTTGTTTTTTTTGCCGTTTTCCGTTAAAACCCCAGATTAAAAAACAAAACGTGCTGTTTTGCTAAAATTTAAAAAATTTTCAAACATTTTTAAAATCGTTGAAATCGTTCCCAAAAAGACGCAATATTAATAAAAACGGGAAAAATAAAATTTTGTCCCTTTTCACGCTTTTTTTACGCGTTAAAAAAGCGGGTTGCTCAAAACGTGCTGTTTTTGCAAAAATAAGCATTTTCAAGCATTTTAAAATCGTTTTTAAAAAACCCCTTCAAATAGAAGCAATATTAAAAGAAACGGTAATAAAAAAATTTGTCGTTTTTTAAAGCTCTTTTACGCGTTAAAACGCAGATTAAAGCTCAAAACGTGCTATTTTTGCTAAAATATTCATTTTCAAGCATTTTTTGATCGTTGAAATCGTTTTAAATAGACGCAATAATTTAAAAAAAAACAACAATAAAAATTTCGTCGTTTTTTTGCCCGTTTTACGCGTTAAAAAAGCAGATTAAAACTAAAACGTGCTGTTTGCTAAAATAAAAAATTTTTAAGCATTTTTTGATCGTTGAAATCGTTCAAAAAAGAAGCAATATTAATAAAAACGAATAATAAAAAAATTTGTCGTTTTTATGCTGTTTTACGCGTTAAAACGATTAAAGCTAAAATGTTTTGCTTAAAATAATAATTTTCAAAGCATTTTAAATCGTTGAACGTTCAAAAAAGGCAATTTAAATTAAACGTTAATAATAAAATTTAGCGTTTTATGCTATTTACGTAAAACGCAGATTAAAATAAAATGCTGTTTTGCGTAATAAGCAGTTTAAATTAGACGTTATTTCAAAGAGCTTAAGCATTTTAAACTAATATAAAATCGTTCAAATAGAAGCAATATTTACCGTAAAACAAAATAAAAAAGCTTTTATTGTTTTGCGTTAAAACAGATTAAAGCTTATAGTCTGTTTGAAAATAATCTTTAAAGCTATATAAGTTGAAATCGTTAAAATGACGCATATTAATTAAAACAATAATAAATTTAAGCATATTAACTTAAAGCGTTGTTTTAAAATAAATTTTCAAGCTTTTGTCATGAAATCTTAAATAGCAAATTTAGACTAAACGTTCAAATAAATTCGTCGATTTTAAATCTGATTTAAAGCGTTTAATGCGTTAAAGCTTAAAACGCTGTTTATGCTAAAATAATCATTTCAAGCATTTTAGATCGTTGAATCGTTTCAAATAGACGCATTATTAATAAAAACGATAATAAAAATTTCGTCTTTTTATGCTGTTTTACGCGTTAAAACGCAGATTAAAGCTCAAAACGTGCTGTTTTGCTAAAAAAGCATTTTCAAGCATTTTAGATCGTTGAAATCGTTCAAATAGAAGCAATATTAATAAAAACGAATAATAAAAAATTCTCGTTTTATGCTGTTTTACGCGTTAAAACGCAGATTAAAAGCTCAAAACGTGCTGTTTTGCTAAAATAACATTTTCAAGCATTTTAGATCGTTGAAATCGTTCAAATAGACGCAATATTAATAAAAACGAATAATAAAAATTTCGTCGTTTTTATGCTGTTTTACGCGTTAAAACGCAGATTAAAGCTCAAAACGTGCTGTTTTGCTAAAATAATCATTTTCAAGCATTTTAGATCGTTGAAATCGTTCAAATAGAGCAATATTAATAAAAACGAATAATAAAAATTCGTCGTTTTATAGCTGTTTTACGCGTTAAAACGCAGATTAAAGCTCAAAACGTGCTGTTTTGCTAAAATAACATTTTCAAGCATTTTAGATCGTTGAAATCGTTCAAATAGAAGCAATATTAATAAAAACGAATAATAAAAATTCGTCGTTTTATGCTGTTTTACGCGTTAAACGCAGATTAAAGCTCAAAACGTGCTGTTATGCTCAAATAAGCATTAAATTCGCATTTTGATCGTGGAAATCGCATAAAACGCAGATTAAACTCAAAACGTGCTGAAAATTGCTAAAATTTTAATGCTTTTTCAAGATTTTAGATCGTTGAAACGTTCAAATAGAAGCTAATATTAAATAAATTTCAACATAATAAATTGATCGTTTTTCATGCATTTGCGTTAAAACGAATAATAAAAACGTCAAATGCGTTTTGCTAATAAAACCATTTCAAAGCATTTTAGATCGTTGAATCGTTTCAAATAAGCAATTTAATAAACGAATAATAAAAATCGTTCAATTAAAGCATTTATTTAAAGCGTTAAATAACAATTAAAGTCTAACTGCTGCTTTCGTTAAAACGCCAAAAAGCTTCAAAGCATTTTAGATCGTGAAATAGTAATTAAAGCAATTTAATAAAATGAAACGTTAAAAAGATCGCGATTTTATTAAATTTACGGTTAAAAATTTCGAGTTAAAAGCTGTTTACGTGTTATACGCTTAAAATAACTTTTCAAGTCTATTTAGCGTGAAATGTCAATTAAGCATTTTAATTAAAACGAATTCAAATAAAAGCAGTTTTAAAACGAATTAATTGTCGTTTAAACGCAGATTAAACGTCAAAACGCAGTTAATGCTTAAATGCTTTTTCTAAAATTATAATTCTAGAAATCTTCAAATGAAATATTAAATAAAACGAATATTAAAAAATCGGATATTAAATTCGTTTATCGTTAAAACGCAGATTTAACCTAAAACGTGCTGTTATTGTAAAAAGTTTTTGCAAATAAGCATTTTAGCATTTGTGATCGTTAAATCGCAAATAGAGCAATATTAATAAAAACGAATAATAAAAATTTCGTCGTTTTTTGCTGTTTTACGCGTTAAAACGCAGATTAAAGCTCTAAACGTGCTGTTTTGCTAAAATAATCATTTTCAAGCATTTTAGATCGTTGAAATCGTTCAAATAAAGCGGAATATTAATAAAAACGAATAATAAAAATTTCGTCGTTTTATGCTGTTTTGCGCGTTAAAACGCAGATTAAACCAAACGTGCTGTTTTGCTAAAATAATCATTTTAAGCATTTTAGATCGTTAAACGTTCAAATAGACGAATATTAATAAAACAATAATAAAAATTCGTCGTTTTTATGCTGTTTTACGCTTAAAACGCAGATTAAAAGCTCAAAACTGTGTTTTGCTAAAATAATCATTTTCAAGCTTTAGATCGTTGAAATCTTTCAAATAGAGCAATATTAATAAAAACGAATAATAAAAATTCGTCGTTTTGTGTTTTAGCGTTTACGCGTTAAAAGCAGTTAAAGCTCAAAAAATCTTTTCAGCAATTAAATATTTATCAAGCATTTTAGATCGTTGAAATCGTTCAAAAACGGAAATATTAATTAAACGAATTAATTTTTCGCGTTTTAACGCGATTAAGCTTAAAACGGTATTGCTAAAAGGCTTTGCAAGATTAATCTTAAATCTTAATAGCATTTAATAAAAACAAATAAAAAATTCGCTTTAAAAATATTAATTAAAACAGATATTAAAAAATGCTCTCTTATGCTGTGTCGTTAAATCGCAGATTAAAGCTATTTAAAACGCATGAATTAAAAATAATGCCTTTTAAGCTTTTGACGCGTTGAAAGCAGTTAAAGCTCAAAACTGTTAAAAAATATTAAAATTTTACGATGTTAATCGTTTTAATGACTTAAAAGCAATAAAAAGCCAAAATAAAATTTCTCTTAATATTTTTAAGCGTTAAAATCGATTAAAAGCTCAAAAGTGCTTTTATAAAAAACATTATCAAAATTTGTCGTTTTTATGTTTTACGCGTTAAAACGCAGATTAAAAAAAGGCGTTTATAAAAATTTGCATTTTCAAGCATTTTACGCGTTAAACAGATGTCAAAAAAGCAATATTAATAAAAAGCATATTCAAACATTTAGTCGTTTAATCGTTAAAACGCGTAAAAGATTAAAAAGCTAAAAAAATTGTGTTTTTAATACCATTTTTCGGTAAACGCAGATTAAAGTTAAAACGTTCAAATAGCAAATTAATAAAACAAATAATAAAAATTTGTTTTAAGTGTTTTACGCGTTAAAACGCAAATAAAAGTTAAAAACGTGCTGTTTTAGCTGAATTAAGCGTTTCAAGCATTAATCTAAACGTGCTATTGAAAATAAATTTTCAAGCAAATTTAAAGAACGTTAATCGTTTAATTAGAAGATAGTTAAAAAGCAGATTAAAAAAATTCGTCGCTTTTATGCTGTTTTACGCGTTTAAAACGCAATTTAGAACGTCAAACGTGCTGTTTTCTAAAATAACATTTTCAAGCATTTTAGATCGTTGAAATCGTTCAAATAGACGCAATATTAATAAAAACGATAATAAAAATTTCGTCGTTTTTTTGCTGTTTTACGCGTTAAAACGCAGATTAAAGCTCAAAACGTGCTCTTTTGCTAAAATAAGCATTTTCAAGCATTTTAGATCGTTGAAATCGTTCAAATAGACGCAATATTAATAAAAACGAATAATAAAAATTCGTCGTTTTATGCTGTTTACGCGTTAAACGCAGATTAAAGCTCAAAACGTGTGTTTTGCTAAAATAATCAGTTTCAAGCATTTTAGATCGTTGAAATCGTTCAAATAGAAGCAATATTAATAAAAACGAATAATAAAAATTCGTCGTTTTTATGCTGTTTTACGCGTTAAAACGCAGATTAAAGCTCAAAACGTGCTGTTTTGCTAAAATAATCATTTTGCAAGCATTTTAGATCGTTGAATTCGTTCAAATAGACGCAATATTAATAAAAACGAATAATAAAAATTTCGTCGTTTTTATGCTGTTTACGCGTTAAAACGCAGATTAAAAGCTCAAAACGTGCTGTTTTCTAAAATAGTCATTTTCAAGCATTTTAGATCGTTGAAATCGTTCAAATAGACGCAATATTAATAAAAACGATAATAAAAATTTCGTGTTTTATGCTGTTTTACGCGTTAAAACGCAGATTAAACTCAAAACGTGCAGTTTTGCTAAAATAACATTTTCAAGCATTTTAGATCGTTGAAATCGTTCAAATAGAAGCAATATTAATAAAAACGAATAATAAAAATTTCGTCGTTTTATGCTGTTTTACGCGTTAAAACGCAGATTAAAAGTCAAAACGTGCTGTTTTGCTAAAATAACATTTTCAAGCATTTGAATCGTTGAAATCGTTCAAATAGACGCAATATTAATAAAAAACAATAATAAAAAATTCGTCGTTTTATGCTGTTTTACGCGTTAAAACGCAGAGTTAAAGCTCAAAACGTGCTGTTTTCGCTAAAATAAGCATTTTCAAGCATTTTAGATCGTGAAATCGTTCAAATAGACGCAATAATAGAAGCATATTAATAAAAACAAATAATAAACGTCTTTATAGTGTTTTACTGCTAAAACGCAGATTTAAGTTCAAACGTTGCTCTTTTGCTAAAATAAGCATTTTCAAGCTATTTGAGATCATTGAAATCGTTCAAAGTTTAAGCATTTAATAAAAAAACAATTAAAAATCAACGGCTTTTTGTTTTACAATTAAGCAGATTAAAGCTTTTAATCGTGCTAATGTTCAAATAGAATAATCATTTTCAAACAATTTAGATTGAAATGCGTTCATAGACGTTTAAAATTAAAAACGAGATTAAAAATTCGTCGTTTATGCTGTTTTACGCTTAAAAAACATTTAAACTTAAATCGTTGAATTTCTAAAATAATCATTTTCAAAACATTTTAGATCGTTGAAATCTTCAATGTTCAATGTTATAAAACGAAAATAAAATTAAAGTTTTATGCTGTTTTACGCTTAAATAACGCAGATTAAATTTAACGGTGTTGTTGCTAAATAACGAATATTAAAATTTAGATCGTTGAATAAAATATAGAAGCAATATTATAAAAACGAATTAACGTTAAAAACGTACGTTTTAACGCTGTTTTGCGTTAAAACCAGATTAATCAAAACGTGCTGTTTTCGTTAAAATTTCAATTTAAGCATATTAGATAAGTGAAATCGTTAAATAAAAAACGTATTAATTAAACAATAATAAAAAGTTCGCGATTAAAGCTGCTTTACGCGTTAAGCAAAAAAGTTTAAAACAGCTGTTTTGATCTTAAATCGTTCAAGCATTTAGACGTTGAAATGTTCAAATGAAGCAATATTAATAAAACAAATAATAAAAATTTCTAAGCGTTTACCTTAAACGCAGATTAAAGCTCAAAACGTGCTGTTTTGCTAATAATCATTTTCAGCATTTTAGATCGTTGAAACTCAAAATGACGAATATTAAAAAAACAATAATCAAAATTTTAGTCGTTTAAATCGTTCAAATAACGTTAAAAAAACAATTAAGCTACAAAACGTCTGTTTTTGCTAAAATAATCATTTTCAAGCATTTTAGATCGTTAAATCTAAATAGCGAATATTAATAAAAACTAATCATTTTAAACATTTGTCGTTTGTAAAGCTGTTCCAGAATAACGCAGATTAAAAGACATCAAAACGTGCTGTTTTGCAATAGCATTTTCAAGCGTTTAGATCGATGAAACTTAAAAGAAGCATTATTAATAAAACGAATATAAATTGTCGTTTTAACTGTTTACGCGAAAACGCAGATTAAACTAAAACATAATAAAATTTGCTAAAATAAGCATTTTCAAGCATTTTAATCGCTGAAATTAAATAAAAGAATATTATTAAAAACGAATAAAATTAATTCCGTTTTATGTGTTTACGCGTTAAAAGCAGATTAAAGTTCAAAAAATAATAATTTGCTATAATAAGCTTTTTCAAGTTAATTGGATCGTGAAATGTTCAAATAAAGCATATTAATAAAAAATAATTTTAAAATTCGTTTTGATGCTGTTTCGTTAAAACGCAGATTAAATAAAAACGGCGTTATTAAAATTATCTTTTAAGCTTTTACGCGTTGAAACGTCAAATTAAAGCTCAAAATATGTACGCTTAAATAAACATTTTCAAGCATTTTAGATCGTTGAAATCGTTCAAATAGACGCAAATTAATAAAAACGAATAATAAAAATTTCGTCGTTTTATGCTGTTTTACGCGTTAAAACGCAGATTAAAGCTTAAAACGTGCTGTTTTGCTAAAATAAGCATTTTCCAGAATTTTAGATCGTTTAAATCGTTCAAATAGAAGCAATATTAATAAAAAAAGAATAATAAAAATTCGTCGTTTTATGCTGTTTTACGCGTTAAAACGCAGATTAAAAACTCAAAACGTGCTGTTTTGCTAAAATAACCATTTTCAAGCATTTTAGATCGTTGAAATCGTTCAAATAGGCCAATATTAATAAAAAACAAATAATAAAAATTCGTCGTTTTATGCTGTTTTACGCGTTAAAACGCAGATAAAGTTCAAAACGCGCTGTTTTGCTAAAATAAGCATTTTCGCATTTGAGATCGTTGAAATCGTTCAAATAAAGCAATATTAATAAAAAACAAATAATAAAAATTCGTCGTTTTATGTTTTTTACGCGTTAAAACGCAGATTAAAAACTCAAAACGTGCTGTTTTGCTAAAATAATCATTTTCAAGCATTTTAGATCGTTGAAATCGTTCAAATAGACGCAATATTAATAAAAACAAATAATAAAAATTTCGTCGTTTTTTTGCTGTTTTACGCGTTAAAACGGATTAAAGCTCAAAACGTGCTGTTTTGCTTAAAAAAAATCATTTTCAAGCATTTTAGATCGTTGAAACGTTCAAAAGACGCAATATTAATAAAAACGAATAGTAAAATTTCGTCGTTTTATGCTGTTTTACGCGTTAAAACGCAGATTAAAGCCCAAAACGTGCTGTTTTGCTAAAATAAGCATTTTCAAGCATTTTAGATCGTTGAAATCGTTCAAATAGAAGAATATTAATAAAAAAAAGAATAATAAAAATTTTGTCGTTTTATGCTGTTTTACGCGTTAAAACGCAGATTAAAGCTCAAAACGTGCTGTTTTTCTAAAAAAAAGCATTTTCAAGCATTTTAGATCGTTGAAATCGTTAAAATAAAAGAAAATTAATAAAAACGAATAATTAAAAATTCGTCGTTTTATGCTGTTTTACGCGTTAAAACGCAGATTAAAGCTCAAAACGTGCTGCTTTGCTAAAATAATCATTTTCAAGCATTTTAGATCGTTGAAATCGTTCAAATAGACGCAATATTAATAAAAACGAATAATAAAAATTTCGTCGTTTTTATGTCGTTTTACGCGTTAAAACGCAGATTAAAGCTCAAAACGTGCTGTTTGCTAAAATAAGCATTTTCAAGCATTTTAGACGTTGAAAATCGTTCAAATAAAGCAATATTAGATAAAACGAATAATAAAAATTCGTCGTTTTAAATAGCTGTTTTAACGTTAAAACGCAGATTAAAGCTCAAAACGTGCTGTTTTGCTAAAATAAGCATTTTCAAGCAATTTAGATCGTTGAAATCGTTCAAATAGACGCAATATTAATAAAAACGGAAATAAAATTCTGTTGTTTTATGCTGTTTTACGCGTTAAAACGCAGATTAAAGCTCAAAACGCGCTGTTTTGCTAAAATAAGCATTTTCAAGCATTTTAGATCGTTGAAATCGTTCAAATAGAGCTAATATTAATAAAAACGAATAATAAAAATTGTCGTTTAGCTGTTTTACGCGTTAAATCGCAGATTAAAGCTAAAACGTGCTGTTTTGCTAAAATAATCATTTTCAAGCATTTTAGATCGTGGAAATCGTTCAAATAGACGCAATATTAATAAAAAACGAATAATAAAAATTTCGTCGTTTTTATGCTGTTTTACGCGTTAAAACGCAGATTAAAGCTCAAAACGTGCTGTTTTGCTAAAATAAGCATTTTCAAGCATTTTAGATCGTTGAAAGTTCAAATAGAAGTAATATTAATAAAAACGCGAATAAAAATTCGTCGTTTTATGCTGTTTTACGCGTTAAAACGCAGATTAAAAGCTCAAAATGCGTGTTTTGCTAAAATAAGCATTTTCAAGCATTTTAGATCGTTGAAATCGTTCATAAAGAATATTAATAAAAACGAATAATAAAAATTTCGTTTTTGTGTTTTACGTGTTAAAACGCAGATTAAAAGCTCAAAACGTGCTGTTTTGCAAAAAATAATCATTTTCAGCATTTTAGATCGCTGAAATCGTTCAAATAGACGCAATATTAATAAAACGAATAATAGAAATTTCGATGATTTTATGCTGTTTTACGCGTTAAACGCAGATTAAAAGCTCAAAACGTGCTGTTTTGCTAAAATAAGCATTTTCAAGCATTTTGAGACGTTGAAATCGTTCAAATAGAAGCAATATTAATAAAAACGAATAATAAAATATTGTCATTTTATGCTGTTTTACGCGTTAAAACGCAGATTAAAAGCTCAAAACGTGCTGTTTTGCTAAAATAATCTTTTCAAGCATTTTAGATCGTTGAAATCGTTCAAATAGACGCAATATTAATAAAAACAAATAATAAAAATTCGTCGTTTTATGCTGTTTTACGCGTAAAAACGCAGATTAAAGCTCAAAACGTGCTGTTTTGCTAAAATAAGCATTTTCAAGCATTTTAGATCGTTGAAATCGTTCAAATAGAAGCAATATTAATAAAACGAATAATAAAAATTGTCGTTTTATGCTGTTTCACGCGTTAAAACGCAGATTAAAGCTCAAAACGTGCTGTTTTGCTAAAATAACGTTTTCAAGCATTTTAGATCGTTGAAATCTTCAAATAGACAGCAATATTAATAAAAACGAATAATAAAAATGTTGTCGTTTTTATGCTGTTTTACGGTTAAAAGCAGATTAAAGCTCAAACGTGCTGTTTTGCTAAAATAATCATTTTCAAGCATTTTAGATCGTTGAAATCGTTCAAATAGACGCAATATTAATAAAAACGAATAATAAAAATTTCGTCGTTTTATGCTTTTACGCGTTAAAACGCAGATTAAAGCTCAAAACGTGCTGTTTTGCTAAAATAAGCATTTTCAAGCATTTTGATCGTTGAAATCGTTCAAATAGACGCAATATTAATAAAAACGAATAAAAAATTTTGTCGTTTTATGTGTTCCACGCGTTAAAACGCAAATTAAAAGCTCAAAACTGCTGTTTTGCTAAAATAACATTTTCAAGCATTTTAGATCGTTGAAATCGTTCAAATAGAAGCAATATTAATAAAACGAATAATAAAAATTCGTCGTTTTATGCTGTTTTACGCGTTAAAAGCAGATTAAAGCTCAAAACGTGCTGTTTTGCTAAAATAATCATTTTCAAGCATTTTGATCGTTGAAATCGTTCAAATAGACGCAATATTAATAAAAACGAATAATAAAAATTTGTCGTTTTTATGCTGTTCCACGCGTTAAACGCAAATTAAAAGCTCAAAACGTGCTGTTTTGCTAAATAAGCATTTTCAAGCATTTTAGATCGTTGAAATCGTTCAAATAGAAGCATATTAATAAAAACGAATAAAAAAATTCGTCGTTTTATGCTGTTTTACGCGTTAAACGCAGATTAAAGCTCAAAACATGCTGTTTTGCTAAAATAATCATTTTCAAGCATTTTAGATCGTTGAAATCGTTCAAATAGACGCAATATTAATAAAAACGAATAATAAAATTTCGTCGTTTGTATGCTGTTTTAAACGTTAAAACGCAGATTAAAGCTCAAAACGTGGTTTTGCTAAAATAAGCATTTTCAAGCATTTTAGATCGTAGAAATCGTTCAAATAGAAGAATTTAATAAAAACGAATAATAAAAATTCGTCGTTTTTGTGTTTTACGCGTTAAAACGAGATTAAAAACTCAAAACGTGCTGTTTTGCTAAAATAATCATTTTCAAGCATTTTAGATCGTTGAAATCGTTCAAATAGACGCAATATTAATAAAAACGAATAATAAAAATTTCGTCGTTTTATGCTGTTTTACGCGTTAAAACGCAGATTAAAGCTCGAAACGTGTTTTGCTAAAATAATCATTTTCAAGCATTTTAGATCGTTGAAATCGTTCAAATAGAAGCAATATTAATAAAACGAAAATGCTAAATTTCGCAAATAATCTTTTGTTTTACGCGTTAAACGCAAATTAAAGTCAAAGTGCTGTTTTGCTAAAATAATAATTTCAAGCATTTTCGTTTGCTGAAATTCGTTAAATAACGCAAAATTTAAAAGACCAAAAAGATTTCGTCAAGTTTTATTGTTAGTTTTAGCGTTGAAACGCGTTAAAAGCTCAAAACATGCTGTTTGCTAAAATAACATTTTCAAGAATTTTAGTCGTTTGAATCGTTCAAATAGCGTTCAAACGTAATTAAAACGAATAATAAAATTTTGTTTATGATGTTTTACGCGTTAAAACGCAGTTAAAGCTCAAAAACGTATTTAAAATAAAGCAATTATAAGCATTTTAGTCGTTGAAATCGTTTTCAAATAGAAGCAATAATAAAAAGAATAATAAAAATTCGTTTTTAAATAAGCTTTTTCAACGTTTAAAAGCGATTAAAGTTCAAAACGTGCTGTTTTGCTTAAAATAACAATAATAAAGCAATTCGTCGTTTTAAATGTTCAAATAGAAGCAAATTAATCAAAAACGAATTTATGCTAAAATAAGTTTTTGCTGATTTTACGCGTTGAAAAGCAGATTAAAATAAAAAGTCTGATTTGCTAAAAAAAATAAAAATTCAGCTTTTAGTCTGTTGAAATCGTTCAAAAGAAGCAATATTAATCAAAAACGATAATAAAAAACATTTTCGATTTTATGTTGTTTTACGGTTAAAACCAGTAAAGAACTCAAAAATACGTTTGCTAAAATAATCGCAGTTTTTAAGCTTTTTTGCGTTGAAACGTTCAAAACGAAGCTATATTAATAAAAAAAATTAAAATTCGCTTTTAGTGTTGTTACGTTAAAAAACGCAGATTAAAGTAAAACGGTTTTGCATAAAATGTCATTTTCAAGCATTTTCGTCGTTGAAATCGTTCAAATAGAAGCAATTTAATTAAAAATAATCAAAATTCAGCATTTTAGCTGTTAAACGTTAAAAACGAGATTAAAAACCAAAACTGATATTGCTAAATATCATTTTTAGCATTTTAGCGTTGAAAGCTTCAAATAGAGCATATTAATAAAAAACAATAATTAAACATTTTCAGTCGTTTTAATCGTTTTACGCGTAAAACGCAGATTAAAAGCCAAAATAAAAATTTGTAAATATCTGTTTTAAACATTTTAAGCAGATTAGAAATCGTTCAAATAGCAATATTAATACAATAAGCATTTAAGTGAATGTCGTTTAATGCTGTTTTACGCTAGTTAAAAACGAGATATAAAAATTCGTCGTTTTTATAGTTTTCGCAAAGCAATTTAAAGCTTGAAATCGTTGCAAATAGAAGCATTTAATCAAACATATAATTGAAATCGTTTAATAGAAGCTGTTTACCTAAAACGAGATTAAAGCGTTTACGTGCTTTTACGTTAAAAGCAATCAATTTCAAGCATTTTGATCGTTAAATCTTCAAATAAGCATTTAATTAAAATCGATAATAAAATTTGAGTTTTATCTGTTACGTTAAAACGCAGATTAAAAGTCTTTTAATGCTGTTTTGTTAAAAAAGCATTAACCAATATAGCGTTGTAAAATAACGTTTTCAAGCAGCATAATAATTAAAACGAATTACAAAAATCAATATTATACGATAATAAAATTTTGTTAACGCAGATTTAAGCTCAAAACGGGAGTTTTGCTAAAATAAGCATTTTCAAGTCATTTTAGATCGTTGAAATCGTTAAATAGAGTAAATTTAATAAAAAACGAATAATAAAAAACGAATAATCTAATTTACGCGTTTTAATGCAGATTTTAAGCTCAAAACGATGTTTTGCTAAAATAAAGCATTTTTAAGCATTTTAGCATTGTTGAATCGTTCAAATAGAAGAGCAATAATAAAAAAAGAATAATAAAATTTTGTCGTTTTATGCTGTTTTACGCGTTAAAACGCATTAAAAGCTCAAAACGTGCTGTTTTGCTAAAATAAGCATTTTCGCATTTTGATCGTTGAAATCGTTCAAATAGACGCATATTAATAAAAACGAATAATAAAATTTGTCGTTTTATGCTGTTTACGCGTAAAACGCAAATTAAAGCTCAAAACGTGCTCTTTTGCTAAAATAAGCATTTTCAAGCATTTAGATCTTGAAATCGTTCAAATAGACGCTATTAATAAAAAACGAATAATAAAATTCGTCGTTTTATGCTGTTTTACGCGTAAAACGCAGATTAAAGCTCAAAACGTGCTTTTTGCTATAATAAGCATTTTCAAGCATTTTAGATCGTTGAAATCGTTCAAATAGACGCAATGTTAATAAAACGAATAATAAAAAAATTTTGTCGTTTGTATGCTGTTTTAAACGTTAAACGCAGATTAAAAGCTCAAACGTGCTGTTTTGCTAAAATAAGCATTTTCAAGCATTTTAGATCGTAGAAATCGTTCAAATAGAAGGCAATATTAATAAAACGAATAATAAAAATTCGTCGTTTTTTGCTGTTTTACGCGTTAAAACGCAGATTAAAGCTCAAAACGTGCTGTTTTGCTAAAATAATCATTTTCAAGCATTTTAGATCGTTGAAATCGTTCAAATAGACGCAATATTAATAAAAAAAGAATAATAAAAATTTCGTCGTTTTATGCTGTTTTACGCGTTAAAACGCAGATTAAAAACTCGAAACGTGCTGTTTTGCTAAAATAATCATTTTCAAGCATTTTAGATCGCTTTAAATCGTTCAAATAGAAGCAATATTAATAAAAACGAATAATTTCGTCGTTTTATGCTGTTTTACGCGTTAAAACGCAGATTAAAGCTCAAAACGTGCTGTTTTGCTAAAATAATCATTTTCAAGCATTTTAGATCGTTGAAATCGTTCAAATAGACGCAATATTAATAAAAACGAATAATAAAAATTCGTCGTTTTTATGCTGTTTTACGCGTTAAAACGCAGATTAAAGCTCAAAACGTGCTGTTTTGCTAAATAATCATTTTCAAGCATTTTAGATCGTTGAAATCGTTCAAATAGACGCAATATTAATAAAACGAATAATAAAAATTGTCGTTTTATGCTGTTATACGCGTTAAAACGCAGATTAAAGCTCAAAACGTGCTGTTTTGATAAAATAAGCATTTTCAAGCATTTTAGATCGTTGAAATCGTTCAAATAGAAGCAATATTAATAAAAACGAATATTAAAAATTCGTCGTTTTATGCTGTTTTACGCGTTAAAACGCAGATTAAAGCTCAAACGTGCTGTTTTGCTAAAATAATCATTTTCAAGCATTTTAGATCGTTAAAATCGTTCAAATAGACGCAATATTAATAAAAAACGAATAATAAAAATTTCTGTTCGTTTTTATGCTGTTTACGGGTTAAAACGCAGATTAAAGCTCAAAACGTGCTGTTTTGCTAAAATAAGCATTTTCAAGCATTTTAGATCGTTGAAATCGTTCAAATAGAAGCAATATTAATAAAAACGAATAATAAAATTTCGTCGTTTTATGCTCTTTTACGCGTTAAAACGCAGATTAAAGCTCAAAACGGTAATGTTTTGCTAAAATAATCATTTTCAAGCATTTTGATCGTTGAAATCGTTCAAATAGAGCAATATCAATAAAAACGAATAATAAAAATTTTGTCGTTTTATGCTGTTTTACGCGTTAAAACGCAAATTAAAGCTCAAAACGTGCTGTTTTGCTAAAATAAGCATTTTCAAGCATTTTAGATCGTTGAAATCGTTCAAATAGAAGCAATATTAATAAAAACGAATAATAAAAATTCGTCGTTTTTATGCTGTTTTACGCGTTAAAACGCAGATTAAAGCTCAAAACGTGCTGTTTTGCTAAAATAATCATTTTCAAGCATTTTAGATCGTTGAAATCGTTCAAATAGAAGCAATATTAATAAAAACCAATAATAAAAATTCGTCGTTTTATGCTGTTTTACGCGTTAAAACGAGATTAAAGCGCAAAACGTGCTGTTTTGCTAAAATAATCATTTTAAGCATTTTAGATCGTTGAAATCGTTCAAATAGATGCAATATTAATAAAAACGAATAATAAAATTTGTCGTTTTATGTGTTTTACGCGTAAAACGCAGATTAAGCTCAAAACGTGCTGTTTTGCTAAAATAAGCATTTTCTTGCATTTTAGGTCGTTGAAATCGTTCAAATAGAAGCAATTTAATAAAAACGAATAATAAAAATTCGTCGTTTTATGCTGGTATAGCTTAAAACGCAGATTAAAGCTCAAAACGTGCTGTTTTGATAAAATAAGCATTTTCAAGCATTTTGATCGTTGAAATCGTTCAAAAGACGCAATATCAATAAAACGAATAATAAAAATTTTGTCGTTTTTATGCTGTTTTACGCGTTAAAACGCAAATTAAAGCTCAAAACGTGCTGTTTTGCTAAAAAAAAGCATTTTCAAGCATTTTAGACGTGAAATCGTTCAAATAGAAGCAATATTAATAAAAACGAATAATAAAAAATTCGTCGTTTTATGCTGTTTTACGCGTTAAAACGCAGATTAAAGCTCAAAACGTGCTGTTTTGCTAAAAATAATCATTTTCAAGCATTTTACATCGTTGAAATCGTTCAAATAGATGCAATATTATGAAAACGAATAATAAATTCGTCGTTTTATGTGTTTTACGCGTTAAAACGCAGATTAAAGCTCAAAACGTGCTGTTTTGCTAAAATAATCATTTTTAAGCATTTTAGATCGTTGAAATCGTTCAAATAGATGCAATATTAATAAAACGAATAATAAAAAATTTTTTCGTTTTATGTTGTTTTTCGCGTTAAAACGCAGATTGCTCAAACGTGCTGTTTTGCTAAAATAAGATTTTTAAGCATTTTAGATATTTGAAATCGTTCAAATAGAAGCAATATTAATAAAAAAGCGAATAATAAAAATTCGTCGTTTTATGCTGTTTACGCGTTAAAACGCAGATTAAAGCTTTAAAACGTGCTGTTTTGCTAAAATAAGCATTTTCAAGCATTTTAGATCGTTGAAATCGTTCAAATAGAAGATTTTTAATAAAAAAAGAGAAATAAAAAATTTGTCGTTTTATGCTGTTTTACGCGTTAAAACGCAGATTAAAGCTCAAAAAGTGCTGTTTTGCGAAAATAATCATTTTCGCATTTTAGATCGTTGAAATCGTTCAAATAGACGCAATATTAATAAAAAAAAGAATAATAAAAAAATTTTGTCGTTTTTTTGCTCTTTTACGCGTTAAAACGCAGATTAAAAACTCAAAACGTGCTGTTTTGCTAAAAAAAAGCATTTTCACGCATTTTGATCGTTGAAACGTTCAAATAGAAGCAATATTAAAAAAACGAATAATAAAAATTGTCGTTTTATGCTGTTTTACACGTTAAAACGCAGATTAAAAGCTCAAAAAGTGCTGTTTTGCTAAAATAAGCATTTTCAAGCATTTTAGATCGTTGAAATCGTTCAAATAGAAGCAATATTAATAAAAACGAATAATAAAAATGCGTCGTTTTATGCTGTTTTACGCGTTAAACGCAGATTAAAGCCTCAAACGTGCTGTTTTGCTAAAATAATCATTTTCAAGCATTTTAGATCGTTGAAATCGTTCAAATAGACGCAATATTAATAAAAGACGAAATAAAATTTCGTCGTTTTTATGTTTTTTACGCGTTAAAACCCCAGATTAAAAGCTCAAACGTGCTGTTTTGCTAAAATAAGCATTTTCGCATTTTAGATATTTGAAATCGTTCAAATAGAAGCAATATTAATAAAAGCGAATAATAAAAAAAATTTGTCGTTTTTATGCTGTTTTACGCGTTAAAACGCAGATTAAAAACTCAAACGGCTGTTTTGCTAAAATAATCATTTTCAAGCATTTAGATCGTTGAAATCGTTCAAATAGACGCAATATTAATAAAAACGAATAATAAAAATTTCGTCGTTTTTTTGCTGTTTACGCGTTAAAACGCAGATTAAAGCCTCAAAACGTGCTGTTTTGCTAAAATAAGCATTTTCAAGCATTTTAGAACGTTGAAATCGTTCAAATTGAAGCAATATTAATAAAAAAGAATAATAAAAAATCGTCGTTTTATAAGCTGTTTTACGCGTTAAAACGCAGATTAAAGCTCAAAACGTGCTGTTTTGCTAAACAATCATTTTCAAGCATTTTGATCGTTGAAATCGTTCAAATAGACGCAAATTAATAAAAACGAATAATAAAAATTTTGTCGTTTTATGTTGTTTTACGCGTTAAAACGCAGATTAAAAACTCAAAAAGTGCTGTTTTGCTAAAATAAGCATTTTCAAGCATTTTAGATATTTGAAATCGTTCAAATAGAAGCAATATTAATAAAAACGAATAATAAAAATTCGTCGTTTTTATGCTGTTTTACGCGTTAAAACGCAGATTAAAGCTCAAAACGTGCTGTTTTGCTAAAACAATCATTTTCAAGCATTTTAGATCGTTGAAATCGTTCAAATAGACGCAATATTAATAAAAAACGAATAATAAAAATTTCGTCGTTTTTATGTGTTTTACGCGTTAAAACGCAGATTAAAAACTCAAAACGTGCTGTTTTGCTAAAATAATCATTTTCAAGCATTTTAGATCGTTGAAATCGTTCAAATAGAAGCAATATTAATAAAAACGAGAAATAAAAGTCTTCGTCGTTTTATGCTGTTTTACGCGTTAAAACGAAGATTAAAGCTCAAAACGTGCTGTTTTGCTAAATAATCATTTTCGCATTTTAGATCGTTGAAATCGTTCAAATAGACGCAATATTAATAAAAACGAATACTAAATTTCGTCGTTTATGTCTTTTACGTTAAAACGATTAAAGCTCAAACGTGCTGTTTTTATAGCATTTTCACGCATTTTAGATCGTTGAAATCGTCAAATAGAAGCAATTAATAAAAAACGAATAATAAAAATTCGTCGTTTTAATGTTGTTTTACGCGTTAAAAGCAGATTTAAGCTAAAAGCGTGTTTTTTTGCTAAAATAAGCATTTTAAGCATTATAGATGTTGAAATCGTTCAAATAGATGCAATATTAATAAAAAACGATAATAAAAAATTCGTCGTTTTGTGCTGTTTTACGGTTAAAACGCAGATTAAAGCTCAAAACGTGCTGTTTTGCTAAAATAATCATTTTCAAGCATTTTAGATCGTTGAAATCGTTCAAACAGACGCAATATTAATAAAAACGAATAATAAAAATTTCGTCGTTTTATGCTGTTTAACGCGTTAAAACGCAGATTAAAGCTCAAAACGTGCTGTTTTGCTAAAATAATCATTTTCAAGCATTTTAGATTGTTGAAATCGTTCAAATAGACGCAATATTAATAAAAGACGAATAATAAAAATTTGTCGTTTTATGCTGTTTTACGCGTTAAAACGCAGATTAAAGCTCAAAACGTGCTGTTTTGCTAAAATAATCATTTTCAAGCATTTTAGATCGTTGAAATCGTTCAAATAGACGCAATATTAATAAAAACGAATCACAAAAATTTCGTCGTTTTTATGCTGTTTTACGCGTTAAAACGCAGATTAAAGCTCAAAATGTGCTGTTTTGCTAAAATAAGCATTTTCAAGCATTTTAGATTGTTGAAATCGTTCAAATAGAAGCCCTTAAAAAAACGAATAATAAAAAAATTTGTCGTTTTTATGCTGTTTTACGCGTTAAAAAAGCAGATTAAAGCCCAAAAAAGTGCTGTTTTGCTGAAAAAAATCATGTTCAAGCATTTTAGATCGCTGAAATCGTTCAAATAGAAAACCCAAAATTAATAAAAAAAAATAATAAAAATTCGTCGTTTTTCTGTTTTTTAACGCGTTAAAACGAAAAAAGCTCAAAACGTGCCGTTTTGCTTTTAAAAAAATCATTTTCAAGCATTTTAGATCGTTGAAATCGTTCAAATTGACGGGAATATTAATAAAAAAAGATTAATAAAAAAATTTCCCTCGTTTTTTTGTTTTTTTAAGGGGTTAAAAAGCAGATTAAAGCTCAAACGTGCCGTTTTGCTAAAAAAATTTATTTTCAAGCATTTTAGATCCCCTTTTTTAAATCGTTCAAATAGACGCAAATTAATAAAAAAGAATAATAAAAATTTTTGTCGTTTTTATGCTGTTTTACGCGTTCAAACGCAGAAAGCCCGTGTTTGGGTGTTTTGCCAAAATAAAATTTTCAAGGGATTATAGATCGTTGAAATCGTTCAAAAAAATGCAATATTAATAAAAATCGAATAATAAAAATTTTGTCGTTTTTGTTTGTTTTTCGTTAAAACGCAGGGGTTAAAAACTCAAAAAGGGGTTTTGCTTTTAAAAAAACATTTTCAAGCATTTTGATCTTTAAAAAGTTCAAAAGACGAATATTAATAAAAAAAGAATAATAAAAAATTTCCCCTCGTTTTTATGCTGTTTTAAAGCGTTAAAACGCAGATTAAAGGTCAAAACGTGCCGTTTTTGCTTTAACCATTTTCAAGATTTTAGATTGTTGAAATCGTTCAAATAGACGCAAATATTAATAAAGGGCGAATAATAAAAAATTTTGTCGTTTTTTTGCGTTTTACCCTTAAAACGCAGATTAAAAATCAAAAAAGTGCTGTTTTTGCAAAATGTATTTTCGCGTTTTAGATCGGAAATCGTTCAAATAGAAGCAATATTAATAAAAACGAATAATAAAAAATTTTGTTTGTTTTTATTGTTTTACGCGTTAAAACGCAGATTAAAAACTCAAAAAGCGCTGTTTTTGCTAAAAAAAAATCATTTTCAAGCATTTTAGATCGTTGAAATCGTTCAAATAGAGCAATATTAATAAAAAATTTAAACACAAAAAATTTTGTCGTTTTTAAGTTTTTTTACGCGTTAAAAAAAGCAGATAAAAGCTCAAAAAGTGTTTTTTTGCTAAAAAAAAGCATTTTCAAGCATTTTAGATTGTTGAAATCGTTCAAATAGAAGCAATATTAATAAAAAACGGGAAAAATAAAAAATTTTTGTGGTTTTTTTGTGTTTTACGCGTTAAAACGCAGATTAAAAACTCAAAAAAGTGCTGTTTTGCCCAAATAATCATTTTCAAGCATTTTAGATCGTTGAAAACGTTCAAATTGGGCGCAAATTAATAAAAAAAAAATAAAAAAAGTTTTGCCCCTTTTATGCTGAATTACGAGTTAAAAAAGCAGATTAAAGCTCCAAAAAAGTGCCGTTTTTAAAAAAAAGCATTTTCGCCATTTTAGATCATTGGGAAAACGGTTTTAAATAGAAGCAATATTTTTAAAAAAAAGAATAATGTAAATTGTCGTTTTATGTTTTTTTACGCGTTAAAAAAGCAGATTAAAAACTCAAAAAGTGCCGTTTTGCCAAAATAATCATTTTTAAAAATTTTTTGATCGTTTAAATGTTAAATAAAGCAATATTAATAAAACGAATAATAAAAGTTTCGTCGTTTTTTTGTTTTTTTACGGTTGAAACCCCAGATTAAAAACTCAAACGTGCTGTTTTGCTAAAATAAGCTTTGCTACGATCGTTTAAACCCTTTTAAATAGAAGCAATTTTTAATAAAAAAAAGAATTTAAAAAAAAATTCGTCGTTTTATGTTTTTTTTACCCTTAAAACGCAGATTGGGTCAAACGGGTGTTTTTTCTAAAATAATAATTTTGCTATTAGATCGTTGAAATCGTTAAAAAAGACGGCATTTTTAATAAAAAAGAATAATAAAAGTCGTTTTTATGTTTTTTACGCGTTAAAACGCAGATTAAACTCAAAACGTGCTGTTTGCTAAAAAAATCATTTTTAAGCATTTTAGATCGTTGAAATCGTTCAAATAGAAGCAATATTAATAAAAAAAGAATAATAAAAATTGTCGTTTTATGCTGTTTTATGCGTTAAAACGCAGATTAAAAACTCAAAAAGTGCTGTTTTGCTAAAATAATCTATCAAGCGTTTTAGATCGTTGAAATCGTTCAAATAGACGCAATATTAATAAAAACGAATAATAAAAAAATTTGTCGTTTTATGTGTTTTACGCGTTAAAACGCAGATTAAAAACTCAAAAAGTGCTGTTTTGCTAAAATAAGCATTTTCAAGCATTTTAGATCGTTGAAATCGTTCAAATAGAAGCATATTAATAAAAAACGAATAATAAAAATTTCGTCGTTTTATGCTGTTTTTCGCGTTAAAACGCAGATTAAAGCTCAAAACGTGCTGTTTTGCTAAAATAATCATTTTCAACTTTTAGATCGTTGAAATCGTTCAAATAGACGAATTAATAAAACGAATAATAAAAAATTCGTCGTTTTATGTGTTTTACGCGTTAAAACGCAGATTAAAAGCTCAAAACGTGCTGTTTTGCTGAAATAATCATTTTCAAGCATTTTAGATCGTTGAAATCGTTCAAATAGAAGCAATATTAATAAAAACAAATAATAAAAAATTCGTCGTTTTTTGCTGTTTAACGCGTTAAAACGCAGATTAAAGCTCAAAACGTGCTGTTTTGCTAAAATAATCATTTTCAAGCATTTTAGATCGTTGAAATCGTTCAAATGACGCAATATTAATAAAAACGAATAATAAAAATTTCGTCGTTTTATGCTGTTTTACGCGTTAAAACGCAGATTAAAAGCTCAAAACGTGCTGTTTTGCTAAAATAATCATTTTCAAGCATTTTAGATCGTTGAAATCGTTCAAATAGACGCAATATTAATAAAACGAATAATAAAAATTTCGTCGTTTTATGCTGTTTTACGCGTTCAAACGCAGATTTAAGCTCAAAGTGCTGTTTTGCTAAAATAAGCATTTTCAAGCTATTATAGATCGTTGAAATCGTTCAAATAGATGCAATATTAATAAAAATCGAAAAACAAAATTCGTCGTTTTGTGCTGTTTTACGTTTAAAACGCAGATTAAAGCTCAAAACGTGCTGTTTTGCTAAAATAATCATTTTCAAGCATTTTAGATCGTTGAAATCGTTCAAATAGACGCAATATTAATAAAAACGAATAATAAAAAATTTCGTCGTTTTATGCTGTTTAACGCGTTAAAACGCAGATTAAAGGTCAAAACGTGCTGTTTTGCTAAAATAATCATTTTCAAGCATTTTAGATTGTGAAATCGTTCAAATAGACGCAATATTAATAAAGACGAATAATAAAAATTTCGTCGTTTTAATGCTGTTTTACGCGTTAAAACGCAGATTAAGCTCAAAACGTGCTGTTTTGCTAAAATAAGCATTTTCAAGCTTTAGATCGTTGAAATCGTTCAAATAGAAGCCCAATATTAATAAGAATATAAAAAAGCGATATTACGTAAAAATCGCGTTAGCTGTCGTTTTGTAAATCATTTGCTTTGTTAAATCAAGCTACGCGTTAAAACGCAGATTAAAAGCTCAAAACGTGCTGTTTTGCTAAAATAACATTTTCAAGCATTTTAGATCGTTGAAATCGTTCAAATAGAGTAATATTAATAAAAAACAATATAAAAATTTCGTCGATTTTATGCTGTTTTACGCGTTAAAACGCAGATTAAAAGCTCAAAAGTGCTGTTTTGCTAAAATAACATTTTTAAGCTATTTAGATCTGTTGAAATCGTTCAAATAGAGCAATATTAATAAAAACGAATAATAAAAATTCGTGGTTTTATTCGTTTTACGCGTTAAAAACGCAGATTAAAGCTCAAAACGTGCTGTTTTGCTAAATAATCATTTTCAAGCATTTTAGATCGTTGAAATCGTTCAAATTGACGCAATATTAATAAAAACGAATAATAAAATTCGTCGTTTTTATGCTGTATTACGAGTTAAAACGCAGATTAAGCTCAAAACGTGCTGTTTTGCTAAAATAAGCATTTTCAAGCATTGTAGACCATTGAAATCGTTCAAATAGAAGCAATATTAATAAAACGAATAATAAAAATTCGTCGTTTTATGCTGTTTTACGCGTTAAAACGCAGATTAAAGCTCAAAACGTGCTGTTTTGCTAAAATAATCATTTTAAGCATTTTAGATCGTTGAAATCGTTCAAATAGACGCAATATTAATAAAAACGAATAATAAAAATTTCGTCGTTTTATGCTGTTTTACGCGTTAAAACGCAGATTAAAGCTCAAAACGTGCTGTTTTGCTAAAATAAGCATTTTCAAGCATTTTAGATCGTTGAAATCGTTCAAATAGAAGCAATATTAATAAAAACGAATAATAAAAATTCGTCGTTTTATGCTGTTTTACGCGTTAAAACGCAGATTAAAAGCTCAAAACGTGCTGTTTTGCTAAAATAATCATTTTCAAGCATTTTAGATCGTTGAAATCGTTCAAATAGACGCAATATTAATAAAAACGAATAATAAAAATTTCGTCGTTTTATGCTGTTTTACGCGTTAAAACGCAGATTAAAGCTCAAAACGTGCTGTTTTGCTAAAATAAGCATTTTCAAGCATTTTAGATCGTTGAAATCGTTCAAATAGAAGCAATATTAATAAAAACGAATAATAAAAATTCGTCGTTTTATGCTGTTTTACGCGTTAAAACGCAGATTAAAGCTCAAAACGTGCTGTTTTGCTAAAATAATCATTTTCAAGCATTTGAGATCGTTGAAAAACGTTCAAATAGACGCAATATTAATAAAACGAATAATAAAAAAATTTTTGCGTTTTATGTGTTTTTCGCGTTTAAAAAGCAGATTGCCAAAACGGCTGTTTTGCTAAAAAAAATCATTTTCGATTTTAGGTCGTTGAAATCGTTAAATTGACGCAATATTAATAAAAAAAAGAATAATAAAAAAACGTCGTTTTATGTGTTTTACGCGTTAAAAAGCAGATTAAAGCTAAAAAGTGCGTTTCAAAAAAGCATTTTCGCATTTTTGATCGTTTAAATCGTTCAAATAGAAAATATTAAAAAAACGAATAAAAACGTCGTTTATCGCTGTTTTACGCGTTAAAACGCAGATTAAAAAAAAGTCCATTTTGCAAAATAATCATTTTCAAGCATTTTAGATCGTTGAAACGTTCAAATAGACGCAAAATTAATAAAAAAAGAATAATAAAAATTCTGTTTTATGTTTTTTTACCCAAAACGAGAAAAGCCCAAAACGGGTGTTTTGCAAAATAAGCATTTTTAAACATTTTTGATCGTTGAAATTGTTTAAAAGGGAAACAATATTAATAAAAAAGAATAAAAAAATCGTCATTTTTTTTTTTTCCGTTAAAACGCAGATTAAAGCCCCAAAAGTGCTGAGTTAAAATAATCATTATCAAGCATTTTAGATCGTGGAAATCGTTCAAAAGACGCAAATTTAAAAAAAGCGAATAAGTTTCGCGTTTTATGCTGTTTTTCGCGTTAAAACGCAGATTGCTCAAACGTGCGTTTTTTTAAAAAAAAGATTTTTCCATTTTTATGTTTAAATCGTTAAATAGAAAATATTAATAAAAACGAATAATAAAAAAGCGTTTTTTTGCTGTTTTCCCTTAAAAAAGCGATTTCAAAACGTGCTGTTTTGCTAAAATAAATTTTTTAAGCATTTTAGATCGTTTAAATCGTTCAAATAGAAACAATATTAATAAAAAAAAGAATAATAAAAATTGTCGTTTTGTTGTTTTACCCTTAAACGCAGATTAAAGCTCAAAACGGCGTTTTGCTAAAATAATCATTTTTAAGCATTTTAGATCGTTTAAAACCCTTCAAATAGACGCAATATTAATAAAAACGAATAATAAAAATTTCGCCCGGGTGTTTTACGCATTAAAAAAGCAGATTAAAAACTCAAAAAGGGTGTTTTTTAAAAAAGCATTTTCAAGCATTTTTGATCGTTGAAATGTTCAAAAAGAAGCAAATTAATAAAAAAGAATAATAAAAAATTTTTCGTTTTTGTTTTTTTTGCGTTAAACGCAGAAAAGCTCAAAAAGTGCTGTTTTGATAAAATAATCATTATCAGGTTTTTTGACGGAAATCGTTCAAAGACGCAATATTTAAAAAACGAATAATAAAAAAAGTCGTTTTATGCTGTTTTTCGCGTTAAAACGCAGATTAAAGCTCAAAAAGTTTTGTTTTGCTAAAAAAAAGATTTTTGCATTTTTAGACGTTGAAATCATTCAAATAGAAGCAATATTAATAAAAACGAATAATAAAAATTTTCCCTTTTTTGGGTTTTACGCGTTAAAACCAAAAAACTCCTGCTTTTTTAAAATAAGCATTTTAACTTTTAATCGTTAAATGCAAAAAAAAAAAATTTAAAAAAAAAGTTAAAAAACCGTTTTTTGGGTTTTTTACCAAAACGCGATTAAAATAAAACTTTGTTTTTCTAAAAAAAATTTTTAAGCATTTTAACGTTGAAATTTTTGAAACTTTAATAAAAAAGAAAATAAAAAACTCATTTTTTCTGTTTGCTTAAAAAAACATTTAAAAAATTGATTTTTTAAAATAATCTATAAGCAATTTTGAGTGAAATCGTTCAAATGACGCAATATTAATAAAAGCGAATAAGAAAAACGTCGTTTTATGCTGTTTACGCGTTAAAACGCAGATTGCTCAAAACGTGCTGTTTTGCTTTTAAAAAAGCATTTTCACATTTTAGATCGTGAAATCGTTCAAATAGGCAATATTAATAAAAACGAATAATAAAACGTCGTTTTTATGCTGTTTTCGCGTTAAAAAAGCAGATTAAAACTCAAAACGTGCTGTTTCTAAAATAAGCATTTTCAAGCATTTTTAGATCTTGAAATCGTTCAAATAGAAACAATATTAATAAAAAAGAATTTAAAAAAAATTCGTCGTTTTGTAGTTTTACGCGTTAACGCAGATTAAAGCTCAAAACGGCTGTTTTGCTAAAATAATCATTTTCAAGCATTTTAGATCGTTGAAATCGTTCAAATAGACGCAATTTAATAAAAACGAATAATAAAAATTTCGTCGTTTTTTTGTGTTTTACGCATTAAAAAAGCAGATTAAAACTCAAAAAAGTGCTGTTTTGCTAAAAAAGATTTTTGCTTTTAGATCGTTGAATCGTTCAAATAGAAGCAATATTAAAAAAAAACGAATAATAAAAAAATTTTTCGTTTTATGTGTTTAGCGTTAAAAGCGCAGATTAAAGCTCAAAACGTGCTGTTTTGATAAAAAATTCATTATCTAGCGTTTTAGACGTTGAAATCGTTCAAAGACGCAATATTAATAAAACGAATAATAAAATTTCGTCGTTTTATGCTGTTTTACGCGTTAAAACGCAGATTAAAAACTCAAAAACGTCTGTTTTTAAAATAACATTTTCAAGCATTTTAGATCGTTGAAATCTTCAAATAGAGCAATATTAATAAAAACGAATAATAAAAATTTCGTCGTTTTTATGCTGTTTTACGCGTTAAAACGCAATTAAAGCTCAAAACGTTTTGTTTTGCTAAAATAAGCATTTTCAAGCATTTTTGATCGTTGAAATCTTCAAAGAACAATATTAATAAAACGAATAATAAAATTTTGTCGTTTTATGCTGTTTTACGCGTTAAAAACGCAATAAAGCTCAAAACGTGCTGTTTTGCTAAAAATCATTTCAAGCAAATTTTTGATCGTTTAAATCGTTCAAATGACGCAATATTAATAAAAAACGAATAATAAAAATTTCGTGTTTTATGCTGTTTTACGCGTTAAAACGCAGATTAAAGCTCAAAACGTGCTGTTTTGCTAAAATAATCATTTTCAAGCATTTTTAGATCGTTTAAATCGTTCAAATAGACGCAATATTAATAAAAACGAATAATAAAAATTTCCGTTTTATGCTGTTTTACGCGTTAAAACGCAGATTAAAAACTCAAAACGTGCTGTTTTGCTTAAAATAAGCATTTTCAAGCATTTTAGATCGTTTAAATCGTTCAAATAGAAGCAATATTAATAAAAACGAATAAAAAAATGTCATTTTTATGCTGTTTACGCGTTAAAACGCAGATTAAAAACCCCAAAACGTGCTGTTTTGTTAAAATAACATTTTCAAGCATTTTAGATCGTTGAAATCGTTCAAATAGAAGCAATATTAATAAAACGAATAAAAAAATTTCGTCGTTTTATGCTGTTTTACGCGTTAAAACGCAGATTCAAAGCTCAAAACGTGCTTTTGCAAAAGATTTTAAGCTTTAATCGTTAAACGTTAAAAAACGCTTTTAAAAAAAATAATAAAAAATTTGTGTTTTATCGTTTCAAAAAGCAGATTTAAAATTTTAAAACCCGTTTTGCTTTTTCTTTTAAGCATTTTAACCAAATCGTTTTGCGTTTTTAAAAAAAGAAAAATTTAAATTTCCCCTTTGCTTTTTATTAAAACGAATTAAAATAAAATCTGTTTTTAAAAAAAAAAATTTTTTGCATTTTTAACGTTAAACTTTAAAAGAAGTTTTAAAAAAAAATTAAAAAAATTTTTTTTTTTTTATTAAAAAAAAAAAATAAAATCTTTTTTAAAATTTTA